>NC_137896.1:102434565-102571246 GCF_963455335.1 Martes martes | reverse complement strand
GCTTGTGTTCCCTCTCTCGCTGTCTCTCTCTCTCTCTCTGATAAATAAATAAAATCTTAAAAAAAAAATATATATATCAATCATGGGAATGTTTATAATATTCATGGAGGGTCACCTGAATGATAATAATTACTAATTTCTTGAATTGATAGTTTTCAGCCTTTTTTTTTTTTTTTTTTTTGCCTCAACGCTGTTGTAGAAAAAACATTCCCATTCATACTGTGTGTATTTGAGGGAGCAATGTCAAGTTATTAGGTTCTCCAAATATGTTCCATTCTTTTTCTAGATTCTTGCTTGTTTTTTTTTTAAGCTTTTATTTATTTATTTGACACAGAGAGAGAGAGATCACAAGTAGGCAGAGAGAGAGGGGGAAGCAGGCTCCCTGCCAAGCAGAGAACCCAATGCGGGTCTCGATCCCAGGACCCTGAGATCATGACCTGAGCTGAAAGCAGAGGCTTAACCCATTGAGCCACCCAGGTGCCCCTAGATTTTTGCTTGTTTATTGTAGTGGCATCCTAACTGCTTTCCTGTATCTGTTTTATTTCCCCTTTAGGTCTTGTTTTTTTACTCTGAAGGTTATCTTTCAGAATGGAGATCTAATTACATCAGCTCCTCTCCTGGAAACACTTCAGTGCTTTCTCATTTATATTAGAATAAACCCCAGACATGGTCTAAGCTCTGCATGATCTAGAACCACCCATCACTCCAGCATAATTTTAAACCAGCTTTCCCTTTTTATTTATAATCCAGGGACCTTGGCATTGTCTCAGTTTCTGTCTCAGTTCTTCTACACAGAAATTTTGCTCATCCTGTTACCTCTGCCTGCCACAGATCCCTCTGCAACCCTTTATCTCTTAGGCTAGAGCTGCTCACCCCAATTCATTAATTTCCTCAGGGAAAGACTTCCAGGTGCCTCTGACAGATGACTTTCTCCTATTGGGTGCTCTCATAGCACTACTTGTACTTGTTACTTTATATTTATTTATATGGTTCTTTCATTGATGTCTATCTCCCTCATCATTAGATTAAAAACTTCTTGAAAGAAGAAACCATGTCTTGTTTATCATTGTATGCCCACTGAGAAGGTGGTGAATAAATACATGTTAAGTGAATGAATGCTTCCCCTTTTTTTGTTAGGAGGACAGAAAATTCTAATATACATATAGTTTTTGAGAATCTCTGCTCTAGATGTTGTAGATTTCATCCCTAGATTAAATCAGAATATCAGAAAAGTGGCTGGCTGGCTGGCTTAGTTGGTTGAGCATGTAACCCTTGGTCTTGGGGTTGTGAGTTCGAGCCCCAAGCTGGGTGAAGAGATTACTTAAAAAAATAGAATCTTAAAAAAAGTCAGAACATCAGATAATTGCGTACTTGGACAATATTATTTTTTTCTTATATAATTGCTTTTTCACAATTGGATTTTGGCAGCAAGCCCTGGTTCAAATTGGGGCATGCTGTAGGTGATAAACTATTGCAGTGGTTATATGGACACTATTGAAAGTAGTGTCCATTGTGTCAAGAACTGACAATTGTATCAGATAATATTGTCTTTATGAGGACTCGGGAGAAATTTCTTTCTGATCTCACTACTAGAAAAAACTAAACCTCTCTTGAGCAACTGGTCTGTTTTTGTCTTGGAAGCACTGTAGTCTTAAACCTAATCCTTGTTTCCTGAAGCTCAGAGCCAAATTTGGAGCTCACACATAAAAATTAGTCAAGGATTTCTGGCACACCCCTGTGTAAATTAATCTTGGTCTTAGCTTCACCTCAGTCTTAAGAATTTTAACATAGTTTATATATTGATCAACAAAAGGCTCTATAAATAGCATTCAAGGAATAATATAATTCACCCAAGATTTTTTTTTGAAGCTTAGTTAATCTGCTTGCTGCGTAAGAAATGAGTTCACTCTGTCTCTCTGTGCTGAAAGTGGGAAAGATAAAGAGGAAAATAGAAGGTTTATTATATATTAGGAATTCTAGGTTTTATGTTCTGATTGGGTCAATTGGGAACTAGAAATTCTTCCTTTTGATTTTGTTCTGTCACAAAAAGCATAGAGATTGCTTTATAAAGAGTTCTGAGGTGGGATATGAAAGTGTGTTAGATTCAGAGATACAAGGTCAGCACTTTTGTTTTTTTCTTTTTAGATCAGCACTTTTATATGCACATGCTGGGAACTTGGTAGAGTTTTATTTTTACAGTACTGCCTTAGTCCTACCCTTATAGAACAGCATGCTATATATTCACTGCTGTATGGGTTATGATCTTTGTAGAAATTGTGATCAAAGGCCTTACTATTTAGCCTGACTGAATATCAGAGTCCTTTTGTTTTCCTTCTGTTACCAAATGAGTATTTGTACCGTCTGATGAAATAAGAGCTGTGCAGAAGCATATATGACTCTGGGGACCAGGCACTGAAAGACTGCGAGACAAGAATAGCCATGACTAAATTATAAGAAGAGACTAGAAGGCTCTTTAGAGGCATGACCAAAGTAAGGGAATCTTACTTACTTCTGAGTCCACTTTTTTTTTTTTTTAAAGATTTTAATTATTTGAGTGGGAGAGAGAGCGCATAAGTGAGAGGGAGAGGCAGAGGGAGAGAGACAAGCAAGGACCGTGGATTCATGACCTGAGCCAAAGGCAGAAGCTTAACTGACAGAGCCTCCCAGGCGCCCCCTGCGTCCACTTTTATTTTTTTTTTTTAAGATTTTACTTATTTATTTGACAGACAGGCAGATCACAAGTAGGCAGAGAGGCAGACAGAGAGAGAGGGAAGCAGGTTCCCTGCTGAGCAGAGAGCCTGATGCAGAATTCGATCCCAGGACCCTGGGATCATGACCTGAGCCGAAGGCAGAGGCTTTAACCCACTGAGCCACCCAGGTGCCCCTGCGTCCACTTTTGATAGCCAAGTTGTCTTGTCTTTTGTTTGAATATAGATTGGTCAACTTTCCCTGTGATATTACTTCATGGGTAGAAGGAAGTATTAGCAGTAATTCATAATTTTTCTTGGCTTGCCAGCAAGAAATCTAGGGCTTATGCTATTATCTACAACCACTTAGATCAATGACTTTGGTTTGTTGTAACTCTGGGGCTTTGCAGTATTATTTATCTTTTCAGTCAATGTTAATAACATATTTTGGATAACGTTTTCAAGTTATGTGACCTGTTTAGTTGAAAATAGAGCCCCAGTGATTCTAGTAAAAAGAGTATCTGTTTTTTTTCTCTGAGGAGATCAGTGTCCCTTTAGACACTCCCACAGAAGCATCGTCTCTTGAAGGACATGGGAAGGAAATATCTCAAATTGTCTAATTATTATATTTTTATATATAGTTATGTGTATATGCAAGTTAGGTTTTGATTAGACAAATATGAATAAACATGTTGATTCAGGAAATGTAGATTAGAAGGGTTACATATGTAAAAACAGAAGTAGAATTACTTGTAAAAAAAAAGTGAGAAAGGGATTCTTTGTTATCTCTGGGATCCTGATAACTTACATAGAGTTAAGGAAAATTTGGAAGGGTTGTCATAAGACTATGGAAGATGTTAGGCTAATTAGAATTTATAATTTTGCCCATAAATTTGTACCAAGTCTCATTCTTGAAGTAATTGTTTGAGTTGAGGCTTTTGCAAATTCTAAGATTGGCTTGAGAGTGAAACTTGCTATAGCTGTAGATAGTCAAAAAGGGATAAGCTGAATTTCTGCAAACCATATACATTCCAGAGGGTGTAAGAATCTATTGGATAAAGGATAAAGAGAAAAACACTTTGAGAGTTGTAGATATCTATCAGATTTTACCACTGGTAGTTTGTAAAAGAAACGTTTGCTGAAACAAGTAAGATGAGCTATCTAGCAAGCCATCTAGCCCAAGGTTCAGTTTGGGGATAAACATAAAATCACGAAAACTCATTCAGGTAGCTCTTCCATGACTGGACAGCGTTTTCCTTGAGAAGAAATAACGAGTTTGGGAGGTATAAGGTAGGGAGTTAGGTCAAGGCTTTATCAAGAGGATCATACATAAGCTATATATGGTGAGGGAAAGGATCAGAGTAGGCATGGGCAAGCCTAGACCCAAGCAAGTTTTCCATTAGGCATGCTGACAAATTCAGCCAGTAAAATTTGGTTTATTACTTATATAGACAACAAATGTAGGATCACCATGGTGTCAGCTCCTCGTGTCCATCGTCTTACTGGGTAATGCTGAAACCAAAGAGGCCATATAATCACAGGCAGCATGAGTGGTAGGGTACCCTGTGGCTGAGGAACAGTGGCCATACAAGGAGATATATGGAGGTGGGTTAAATATAGCTATGTAGCAGCACCTCCCAAGACTGCCTCTATTTATGTATTCTGGAGGCTCATGAGGCATTCTGCCAGGGCTGAGGTCAGCCTGCGGTTGAGCCTTGCCGGTGTGAGCTAGGTGGATTGAGCTGTTACCAGCGCATCAGTTCAGAGTAGTTCTTCTACATTATCCACGGTAAAGGAGAAATGACAGGGTGATTTAGGACAAAAGCATGAAAAGAAAAGCGTTACAAGCAGTAGTTTCAAGTATCTAGGAAATTTGTGTTCTGTTGGTCTTAGGATAAGCAGTCTACTTCTATGAAGTCATCTGCTTCTGGGATGTAAATACATTCTTGATACCCTGGCAGTCACTTGATACCTTCTGAGAAATGTCTTTTTTCTGGTGATCATGTCAGCTTTTCCCAGGACACTTGTATTTATGAGTAATATCTTTGTAATATCAACTATTAGGAGTACTTGTATAGTCTTTTATTGAGGCTTTTGTGTTTCTTCCAGAAGACTCAGTTTCTGATCTGTAGCTTGTAGCAGGAGCATTTAGGCAAGCATAAAGAAAAAGCAGAAACTACCTGTGGAGGTAAGACTGAATGGTTCAGGTTAAATTGTTTTAATAGCAACAATATCAGAATGGGGAAAAGTAGCGTTCTTTATGAAACAAATCAGTTTATAAGGGTTTAGTGAAATTTACCTCAGAATAAGAACATGTTGTGATCAGTGAGGGCATTGTACAACTCACTGGTTTTTAGGAAATTCAGAGTTGTGCCATCATTACCACTATCTAATTTTAGAACCTTTTTTTTTTTTTAAATTTTAGAACATTTTCATCACTCCAAAAAGAAAACCCCCTGTGGCCATTGACAGTCACTCCACATTCCTCCCTCTGATCTATTTGTCAATCCCTAATCTACTTTCTGTCTCTGTGGATTTGCCTAAGAGATAAATTCTTTTAAAAATAATTTTGTTGGTTAACTGAACAGTTATTTACATGTCCATAAACATGAATAGGCCTCTTCCTAAAAATGACATAATCACTCTGTTATTTTACAGTAATGAAAAGTCTCCATATAGAATTGAGCTGGGAGCTTCTCTTTTTGATTTATTAAATTTAAACAAGTATCTTGGGTTTAGTAAACAAAACAGCTTTCATAATGGTGTTGAGCTAATTCAGAATCTGGAGAATGCTAAACACTCTTACTTATATTATCTCTTCTGTTTTTCATTTTTCACAGACCTAGATTAGAATGTGACACATTAGTAGGTGCTCAATCAAGATAGCTTTATTTTGTTTTGGTGGCAGACCTGGAATTAGAAGCCAGCTGTCCTCCCTGGAAGTCTCCTCTTCCATCATGCCACACATGCTTTCCATTTGTGCCCAAAGCTGATTTTTGTTTTTGGTTTTTTTTTTTTTAAAGATTTTATTTATTTATTTGAGAGAGAATGAGTGAGAGCGAGCGAGCATGAGAAGGGGGGGCGTCAGAGGGAGAAGCAGACTCTCCGCCGAGTAGGGAGCCCGATGCGGGACTCGATTCCAGGACTCCAGGATCATGACCTAAGCCGAAGGCAGTTGCTTAACCAACTGAGCCACCCAGGTGCCCCCAAAGCTGATTTTTGTAAAGCATTTATAAGCAGTTCATGGAAATGGGGATCAGTGTTCTTTATTTGCTTTTTCTATCTTATTATTTGTAACCATACATAAATTCCCAAGTTTAAGTTTGTTATTGTGTGAATGCTGAAATGGTAAATAGGCTAAGTGAGAAGAAAGAAAGGTAAAATATCTTTCATTGCTTTTTGTCAAATGACAAATATAAACACCCCATATTTCACAGTTAAAGGATTTATGTAAAGTAGGACATAAATTCATATGCAGCATTTTTAGCTTGAATACTTAGGTATTTAAATAGCTCCAGTCAAAATTATAAGTATGAATTAGTGATTTTAAGATACAAAAAGATTTATGCTTTAAGGAGCTCATGTTGGAGGAGAAGGGTGGTAAAAGAAAGGGTGAATGCCCATAGGTTTTTTTGGTGCTGTTTAAATTTTGTTATGGTGTAAATATGGGCAGTAAAGTATGCAGTTCATAAATGTACAACTTGATGAATTTTTACACATAAATATGTATGTATATATAATGATCACCACACAGATCAATGTGCAGAATATTTCAGCACCCCGGAAGATTCCTTAGTACCCTTTTTTTGTCAGTTACAACCCTCCAAGAGGTAATTACTATTTTGACTTCTGTCACAATAGGTTAGTTGCCTCTTCTTGAAATGTATATAAATGGAATCAAACAATACTCTCATGTCTAACTTCTTTTACTCATAATTGTGTCTGTAAGATTTGTCCATATTGCATGTACAGTGGCTAATTTTTTTTTTTGCTTTATAGTATTTCATTATATAAATAAAGCAAATTTATCCATTCACCTGTTGATGGTGATTTGGGTTGTTAACAGTTTTTTACTATTGTGACTAAAGCTGCAAAGAACATTCTTGTGCTTATCTTTTGATGAATATATATACTCATTTTTCTTGGAACTTCAGGTTTTATAGTGTTATAAAAGTTCAGAACATTTTTTGTTAAAACAGCCAGAATGCCAACCCCGCCTCACAAGAAATTTTCAAGTCTGCCTGAATGGATATATATACCTCTTTGATTTTGTAATAGACTGGGGGAAAACAACATTGACTTAACAGCCAGTTTTGGGTGGTATCATGTGCCTGTTCTTCAATGCAGGAGTTACGGATATTATACATTCATTCATTCAATGAACAGCAGGAAACCATCCTAGGGGTTAGAGATACAGCTATGAAAGACTCAATTGCATCCTACTTTCCTCAACCAATATGTTCAAGTTATTTGAACATAATGCATATAGTGTAGTGATAAAGAAATGAGAATTATTAGGAGTGTACTTTGGGTAAAGCATCTCACCTAAACCTGGGTCGTCAGTGGAAGCATCTCAGAGGAAATGACAGCTAACTGGGTCCAGTAGAATGAGCTGGAGTTAGCCAGGTGAAGGAACTGGAGGATAGGTGTTGAGAGGAGCAGTGCAATGAGAGTTTTTAAGGCGATGTTTAAAGCTTAGAGACTTGAGAAATTGAAAGTAGCTGGGAAACAGGAACTCAAACAGGGACTCAATTATAAAGTGCCTTTTGGTAATATCACGGAGTTCTGATGTCATCCTCAGGTCAGAAGGGAATCACTGGTATCGTCCTTTTATTATGGAAAACTTCAAACACGTATACATCCCACAATCTGAGCAATTACCAACTCATGACCGATCTTGTTAATACCACTTCCTTCCTCCCCCAGTGGATAGTTCTGAAGCAAATTTGAGACATCACATCGACATTGAGGATTTTGAGCAGGAGAATGACATCATCCGTTTTGCATTTTAGAAATCACATATCTCTAGTAACTATTTTTTTAAAGATTTTATTTATTTGACAGAGACACAGCGAGAGAGGGAACACAAGCAGTGGAAATGAGAGAAGCAGGCTTCCTGCTGAGCAGGGAGCCCAGTGCAGGGCTGATCCCAGGACCCTGGGATATTGACCTGAGCCGAAGGCAGGCGGTTAACAACTGAGCCACCCAGGCACCCACCCTAACAACTTGAAAGTATCTTTACAATGCACACACCATCATTTAGTTGCTTCTCATTTTTTCCCAGTCATACAGACATTTGTTTTTCTGTACTATTTATAGAAGTTTGCATTTTTTCAAACTATGGAAACATTAAATGCTAAACTTATTTTATATACTTATGTAGATAGATCATTGTTTAATTTGCCTTTAAAATACTATTAATATTTTGGCTTCTATAAGTATAAAAAGGTCATAAGCAATATAAAAGTTTGTTCTAGTTTGGTCTCCATTATAGCAAACATATTAGTATTTGGGAAGTGAAATTCAGTTTATGATTTTACTATGAATATTTTTTGCAGATTCAAGTTTAATTTTTTTTCAAGTTTAATTTATGATTCTTCTGCCTATTGAAATTTGTTTTCTTATTGAAGTTTACCTTGATGGTGAGAATTAATACAGATTACTTTTATTTTAAAGCTAATTATAGTTGTTTACGTGATGCTAAGTTAAAAATCCCTTCCTGTAG
Source organism: Martes martes (assembly GCF_963455335.1). Lineage (NCBI taxonomy): Eukaryota > Metazoa > Chordata > Mammalia > Carnivora > Mustelidae > Martes > Martes martes. The sequence goes on along the minus strand of NC_137896.1, from coordinate 102,562,834 downwards.
TAAGAATGTTTACTTACTAAAATGTTTTAGTTAACCTTTTTTTAAAAGGTAATATTTAGTAGATGGCAACTGTTGTAATACAATGGAATACCACCACATTCATGCATGCATTCATTCATTTGGTAAGAGTCAGTGATCTTAATCCAAATCAGAGGTTGGCAAATTTTTGCCGCTAAGACTGGATCTAACATTTTTGAAGGATTGTTCCCCAGAAAGGGGGAAGAATGTGCAACAGAAATCATATTTGGCCTGTAAATATACTACTGGGCCCTTTACAGGAAAAGTTTGCCATCCCTGATCTAAATGAATATAACTTAAATTCTTGGCATCTGCTTTTTTTTCTTTTGGAAATGTTTCTATAAGACTCATTTTTGAATAACATTTGAACATAAAAATGTCATTGTTTTCTACAGAGAAGATGGCGAATTAGAAGATGGTGAAATAGATGATGCAGGACTTGAAGAAACACAAGAACAGGAAGCAAAAGAGGGTGAAAAACAGAAAAATGAAAAAGCCTATAGAAAATCAAGGAAAAAACACAAGAAAGAAAGAGAGAAGAAAAAATCCAAAAGGAGGAAACGTGAAAAACATAAGGTTAGTTAGAATCTACTTCCAATTCTTTTAGTAAATTTGTATGAAATATAAAATACTGAAAATTAGAAAGTAAAAATAATTGCTTATTTTATTATAAAACTTATTGATTAGAGGGGTGCCTGGGTGGCTCAGTCAGTTCAGTGTTTGACTCTGGATTTCAGCTCAGGTCGTGATCTTGGGGCGTGAGATTGAGTCCTGTGTCAGGCTCCTCACTGGGCATGGAGCCTGCTTAAGATTCTCTCTCTCCGTCTGCTCCTTCACCCCCCAAAAAACAACTTGTTGATTAGATATTTTTACCTTTGTGATTAATAAATTTTCTGAACATAAAGATATGAATTATCTCAAAGATTTAAAAATCAAGGTAACTTTTAATGCAAGTTAAAATTTTTTTTTTTTAGAGATTTTATTTATTTATTTGTCAGAAAGAGAGAGCGTGCACAAGCAGGGGGATGAAGTATAAGTTATTAATATTTGGGGGATATTTTATATCCCCCGAAACAGCAACTTTTTTTTAAGATTTTTTTTTTTAAATTTATTTATTTGACAGACAGAGATCACAAGTAGGCAGAGAGGCAGGCAGAGAGAGAGGAGGAAGCAGGCTCCCTGCTGAGCGGAGAGCCCGATGCGGGGCTCGATCCCAGGACCCTGGGATCATGACCCGAGCCAAAGGCAGAGGCTTTAACCCACTGAGCCACCCAGGCGCCCCAAACAGCAACTTTTATAAAGCAAGAACTATAGGAACTGCAGGAAGAAATAGGAATACATTCATAGCAGGAGATATACCAATATGCCTCTCTTAACCCAAAGAGATGAATCAAGTGGATGAAAAGGTGGTAAGGATACTAAAGATGCTAAAGGCAGGGTTCTCTGAATCCTGAGAATACATCTTCCTCTCATTTTTATGGCCATACAGTAGGCCTTATAAGCTCCGATTACTTGAATAGAGTGGAAATGTTACAAAGAGCAATGTCAAACTACAATACAATAAAATTAGATATTGCTAATAAAGTCTAAAAAACAAAATGTCTTTTTGCTTTTAATTCAAATACCTGCTATAGGGGCGCCTGGGTGGCTCAATGGGTTAAAGCCTCTACCTTCGGCTCAGGTCGTGGTCTCAGGGTCCTGGGATCGAGCCCCACATCGGGCTCTCTGCTCAGCGGGGAGCCTGCTTCCTCCCTCCTCTCTCTGCCTGCCTCTGCCTACTTGTGATCTCTGTCAAAAAAACAAAAACAAAAACAAAAAAACCCTGCTATAAATAGCTTGTGAAACACAGAAGAAACATTAGAACTGCAGAAATTTGTGAAAATAATGATATAATCTTGATGTGTAAGTACCAACAGATTATAACCAAAGCGGTTATCAGGAAAAAAAATTAGAGTATTGCAGTAATAAAAGCTAGAAAAGTAGGATATCAATACAAATACAAAAAGGAAGGACTTTTTTTTTTTTTAAGATTTTATTTGTTTATTTGACAGACGGATAGAGAGAAAGCACAGGTAGGCAGAGTGGCAGGCAGAGGGAGAGGGAGACACAGATTCTCCACAGGCTCTCCACTGAGCAGGGAGCCCATGCGAAGCTCGATCCCAGGACCCTGGGATCATGACCTGAGCCAAAGGCAGCTGCTTAATGGACTGAGCCACCCACGTGCCCGAAAAAGGAAGGACTTTAAATTAAGTTACAAGCAGAACTTAATGAACTAGAATGAAAAACCAGTAGTTATTAAAAAAAAAGATCAGCAATATATATAAATCACTGTCCAAACTAATCAAGAAAAAGGGGGCACCTGGCTGGCTCAGTCGGTGGAACATGCGACTCTTCATCTTGGAGTGTGAGTTTGAGCTTCATGTTGGGTGTGGAGCTTACTTAAGAAAAAAAGAGAAGAAAAGGGAAAAGCATGAGTGAAAGTCTGTATGTTGACTAAGAACTTTCAAAACCATTAAGTCTCATCTCCTTTTTAACAGCCTTTCGTTTGTTTTCTTTGGCAAATATATACTTTCAACATTTTTCTTGAAAATCTTAATTAGATCACTTAGTTCACTACACACATTTTCTGCTTTCCATGTTACTGAATGTAGCTGTTTTGTTCAATTTTCTGCCACCGCATGATGAGGATTTCTATTCTTCCGATTTTTTTTTAAAGATTTTATTTATTTATCTGACAGACGGAGATCACAAGTAGGCAAAGAAGCAGGCAGAGAGAGAGGAGGAAGCAGGCTCCCTGCTGAGCAGAGAGCCCGATGCGGGGCTTGATCCTAGGACCCTGGGACCATGACCCAAGCCAAAGGCAGGGGCTTTAATCCACTGAGCCACCCAGGCGCCCCTATTCTTCCGATTTTAATAAGATATCCCACTTCAAGTTGCCTCAAAGTTCAGAATTTTACTAACAATCATTCAAGGCAATTTATTTATCTCTTTAGAGATTTGTGTATTTGAGAGAGAGAGAGCACACATGTGCACGACTGGTGGGAGGGGCAGAGGGAGAGAGAATCCCAAGCCAACTCCTGCTGAGCATGGAGTCTGACACAGGGCTCAGTCTCATGACCTAAGAAATCATAACCTGAGAGGAAACCAAGAGTTGGTTGCCCAACCCATTTTTAAAAATTATTATTACCATTTTTTGTATCTCTACACCCAATGTGAGGCTTGAACTGACCATCTGGAGATTAGAGTTGCATACTCCACCAACTGAGCTAGCCAGGTGCTCCTCATTTGAGGCAGTTTAGATTTTCACTAATACTCTATTGAAAGTCCTTCCAGTTTCTATCCACTGCCTGTTTCCAAGATCCCTCCTACTTTTTAGATATTTCTTATGGAAGAACAGCATTTCCAGACACCAAAATCTTAGTTAACTGTTGCTGTACAATACTACCCCAAACTTAGAAACTTAAAAGAACAGAAATTTATTTCCCAGTTTTTGTGGGTCAGGAATCTGGATGCAGCTTTATCCAGGTGCTTCTGGGTCAGCTTTTCTCATGGGGTTGCAGTCATCTCAAGGCTTGACTGAGGCAGGATCCTTTTGCGTGCTCACTGACATGGCTCTTGGCAGGCCTCAGCTCCTCACCGTGTGGACCTCTCTACAGACTGTGTCAATGTCCTCATTATGTTATCTGGCTTCCCCCAAAGCAGGTGGACCGTGAGTGATCGAGAACAAGAGAAAGCACCCAAGATGAAAGCTCTAGTCTTTTTTATAACCTAATCTCAGAAGTGATACACCATCTCTATACCTATTCTATTTACTAGCTATTTTTAATATAGTCCAATTGCTAATTTCAGATTAATAATTACTCTACTTTTAAAAAAACATACATATATTTTTAAAATTCAGTTGAGAGAGACAGAGACAGAGAACAGGAGCAGAGAGGAGAGGGAGAAGGATCATGACCCGAGCCGAAGGCAACCGCTTAACTGACTGAGCCACCCTGGTGCCCCCGGAATAAGGATTTTTGGGTTAATACTTCAGAACCTACTAGGATAATATAGTCTATGGTTGGGATTTCTGGCTGAAACAAGCCTATCTAGTTACTAGTTAAAATTTTTTCCTTTTGCAAATCTATTTGTTTTTTCCTTTCTTTTAGCATAATTCTCCATCTAGTGATGATAGTTCAGACTACAGCCTTGATTCAGATATTGAACATACAGAAAGTTCCCACAAAAAAAGAGCTGGTTTCTACAGGGATTATGACATTCCATTTTCTCAGGTATTGCCTTTTTTAAAAAATTGTGATCAAATATACATACCATTTTAACCGTTTTTTAACGTACAGTTTGCTAAGTGTATTCACAATGTTGTGTAACTGTCACCACTCTCCATTTCATCATCCTATATAGAAGCTGTGTACCCATTAAATGATAACACCTCACTTCCCCCTCCCGACCAACCCCTGGTTACCACTATTCTACTTTGTCTCTATGAATTTGCCTACTCTATGGGCATATAGGTGGGATAATACTGTATTTGTCTTTTTCTGCCTGGTTTATTTCATTTAGCATGATTTTTTGAAGGTTCATCTAATATGTCTCAGAATTTCATTCCTTTTTAAGGCTAGATAATATTCCATTGTATGTATATGCCATATTCTGTGTGTTCCTCTGTTGTTGGACAGATGGATTGCTTCTACCCTTTGGCTGTTGTGAATAATGCTGCTTTATGAACATGGGTGGATGATATTTCTTCGAGACCCTGCTTTCAGTGCCTTGGAACAAACACCTAAGAGTGGAATTGCTGGATCATATAGTAATTCTGTGTTTAATTTTCTGAGGAACCACCAAAATGTTTCTCAAAATAGCTGCACCATTTTCATTCCCACCACCAGAATACATGAGGTTTTCCAGTTTCTCCACATCCTTGCCAAACATGTTATTTTCTGGGTGGTGGTTGTTTTTGTTTTTATTTTCGCTTTGTGTTGTTTTGGGTTTTATTTTATTTTATTTTAATTTTTTTTGATAATGGCCTTCCTAATGTGTGTGAAATGACCTCTCATTGTGATTTTGAGGTATTGCCTTTTTTTTTTAAGATTTTATTTATTTATTTATTTGAGAGAGAGTGAGAGAGCATGAGCAGGGGTGAAAGGTAGAAGAGAAACAGACTCCCCACTGAGCAGGGAGCCCAACTCAGCACTGATCCCAGGACCCTGGGATCATGACCTGAGCTAAAGGCAAACACTTAACCAAGTGAGCAACCCATGAGCCCCTGAGGTATTGCCTTTTAAGGGGAAAAATAAAATCTTCAGTTTTATTCTTTGCCTTCTGATATTTTGAAAAAATGTTTTATATTTTTAAATATAGAAAAAGAAACATGCAGATGGATGCTATAAGTTTTAAATCTTTGGAAATCATTCATAATATATTAGATTGCTATGTCTGTCGTAAGAAAATACCTACAGACTAGTGGTTTAAACAACAAAGTTTATTTTCCAGTACTCTGGAGGATAGAAGTGCCAGATCAAGATTCCAGCAGGGGTGGTGTCCTCTGAGGACCATAAGGGAAAGATCTGTTAGCCTTTCTCCCTGGCTTGTAGATGGCAACTGTCTTTCTCTTTTGTCCTTAAATGGTCATTCTGCTGTGCATGCACACCCTTAGGGTCTCTGTGTGTCAAATTTCCTCTTTTAAGGACATGAGTCAGATTAGATCAGGGCCCACTCTAGCAACCTCATTTTAAATTAATCACCTCTTTAAAGGCCCTATCTCCAAATACAGCCACATTCTGAGGTATGGAGGGGTTAGGGCTTTCACATGAATTTTGTGACATCTATCTCTTTAAGTGCAAAAATTATTTGAAGTGTTTTAAATAGAAAAGAAAAGAACATGATATACTTTATATCTTTGTCAGGCATGTTGTCCTGTGTGAACAGTCTTCAATATAAATAGTATTTTGTGCTAGAAAAATCATGATGCTCTCAGGAACACTAGGGAGTATTCAGATCAATGTGCACTTATCTGAAAAACCACAGATTTTCTGAGTTCTGATTTCTGCCAATCTGTCAATATGCTTGTCTACAGAGTTCTATTCTTTTTCCTAATTTGATGTTCCTAATCTCTTGTGAGCTTAGAAAACAAAATACTGTGTGTGTTAGAGTTCTTTCATTGCCTTCTGTTTCTCTATTCCCTTCTTTATAGTTGAAGTTGCTCAGTAAGTATTTATTGAATAAATGATGTTTATTTTAATATCTTTTAAATTTGAAAAGAATTCTACTCTAGTTAGTAATTTTATCGAGTAAGGTGAATGTATCTGTATATTCAGTGTCTGCTGATTCTGGAGTAAATGGAGCTTCCATTTCTCAGAACAGTGTAACAGTTAGTCATTAGAATTATTTTTATCGCTAATGACAAAGTTTTTAAGTATATCAAACACTGATTTGATACCTAAATTTCATCATTTGCAGGTAGACTTATTTTTTTAGAAATAATCAAAAGTTGTTTAGAGACTATTCCAAACAATGAAAAAATGCTCAGAATGATTGTTACTGTTTCAGATAGCAAAACATTTGAAAGTATCAAATAGTGAGATTTATAAGCTCTTGATTCATAAACTGTCACTAAAAATTATTCCAGAAAAGGAAGTATAGAATATTTTAAAAGTGGCACAAGTATTTTAATAAATATATAGCCTTCTATGGGGGTTACTCTGGAGGGTAAAATCAATTTGTATGTATAAACAACATTACATTTGTTTTAACTGACTCGTATTTCCTCAAACGTTACAGTTATTTATTGTCATTATACTATTATATATCCCTACAAATACAGTGTGATTATTTTTGTTTCAAAAATTCAGCTAAAGAAATCAAGAAAAGAAGAAGGATGATATTTTATATTTACCCACATTTCACTTCCAGTGCTCTTTGTTCCTTTGTGTAGATCTGAATTTCAATCTGGTATCAATTTTTTTTTAATGTAAATACTTAGTCTTTATTTAGCATTGTTTATGGTGCAGTTTCACTGTCAATAAAATCTCTTAGCTTTTATATGTGGGGAAATTGTTTCACTGTTATTTTTAATAACTTTTAATTTTGTCATAATGACTTGTAAAAAAGTTCTAAGAATGGTGCAAAGAACTCCTGTATATCTTTCACCCAGATTTCCAGAATGTTAACGTTTTACTGAGTATGCTTTGTTTTATCCTTTACCTTTCTTGTCTTCTCTTCTCATTAGAGGCTCTAATTTGCCCTTAAAGCCCATCCATTAAGTTCTTAATTCCAGTGTTTGTATTTTCAAATCTAGAAATTTGATTTTTTTTTCAAATCTTCAGGGTAATTTCATAGTTCCCAGTTTGCTGCTAAAATTCTCATGTCATTTACTTGAAAATAACAAGCACAGATATTTTAAAATCCGTGTCACATGAAGTTCAATATCTGGAGCCTATTTCTTTTTTTTGTTTGTTTTTCTAAGATTTTATTTATTTATTTGACAGAGAGGCAGAGAGAGAGAAAGCACAAGTAGGCTGAGTGGCAGATAGAGGGAGAGGGAGAAGCAGATTCCTTGTGCTGAACAGGGAGCCCAACGCAGGGCTCGATCCCAGAACCCTGGGATCATGACCTGAGCCGAAGGCAGCTGCTTAACTGAGTGAGCCACCCAGGCACCCCTGGAGTCTGTTTCTATTACTGGTTGCTTTTCACTGTTCTTGTTGCTGATCTTGTCTCCTCATACAACTGCATTTTTTGTTTGCTTTTGTATTGTGTACTGAGCATTGTTTGCAAAATATGGTGCATTTTATAGAAATAATACGAGGACTGGGATGATATTAATTTCCTCCAGAGAGGATTCTTTCTTGCTCCTGACAAATTTTTAGTGACCCTTACAAACTTAATTCTAACTTTAGGGTTTGAAACTCTTCTTGGCCACCCAGATGATAGGTTGGACTGTAGCCTCTGATCCACATTTTGAGATTGACCCAAAATTGGTGGATGGGGATTACAAAGGCTTCTACTTTATCTAGACTCTGGGTTTCTTCTTTTGTTCCCATAGATTAAAGGGGTAGTCACGAGTGCTCTCTTGAACCTTTCAGCTGATTTTTCATGTCAGACTGATGCTTTCAGAGCAAAAACTGCTCCAGATGCTGCTCATTTCTCATGATTTTCATCTACTCCACAGATATTAATGGTCCAGTAATCCCTCACACATTTGATAGCTCTCTGATGTTTATAGTGGATCTAAAAAATATGGTCTATCTTTTCTGCATTTTTTAGGCGGAGAACTGATCTGAATTTATTTAGTCTGCTAGGAGAAAGAAAGTTCAGTACCATTTCCTCCACATCTGTTTTAGAGTTGACTCACTGAGATTAGAAAATATCCTAAGTACATCCTAAAAATTCTGTTTTCCTAGTTAACAAGTATCTGCTGTATAACTTCCATAATTTAGGCCAAAAATAGAATATTGTATTAACATCTAGCTATTAAACTTGAGGAGTTAGTGTATCTTCCGTTTTCCTCATCCTTGTCCGAGGCCTCCCATTCCCTTATTTCATGTCTACAAGTGATTGTCATGGGACCAGTTTCCATTTTACAGAAAGCCAGTCTGCCCTGCAGACATTCTAACCAGGAGTATAGCCCAATAGACAGTCAGCAAAGTAATTGGGGAAACTGTATCCTTTGGAAGAAGTTACAGACTTTTTTGTTTTTGTTACCTTCTTGCAGGAAGACTTTAAGAAATACTTGCTCGATCCTTGCTGATGGATGCATTTTGTTCATTCCAAATGAAGAACATTTGAAGTATAAGGAGATAGTCTCCTAGAGACCTGGGGCTGCTCCTGTAATGTCATCCTTTTAGTGCTTCATGGCGTACTAGCACTGCATGGGTGATGCCCAGACCCAAACATTAGAGTCTCACTGCAGAAGGAGCCCTGGGATGTGGGGAGGTTTACACCATTAGAGGGCTATTAGGAATATTTGCAATTGGGAAAGATAGCTAGGGGGATTAATAGAACATTTAGGGATGATTCTATTTTGAAAAGTAAGAATGTGGAGATTATTTTTGTAAAAGCTGTGAAAAATCAGAGAATTAAATTAATACTAAGAATTAAAAGTTTTGGGACGCCTGGGTGGCTCAGTGGGTTAAGCCTCTTGCTCAGTCTTGATCTCAGGGTCCTGGGATCGAGCCCCGCATCGGGCTCTCTGCTTGGCTGGAAGCCTGCTTCTCCCTCTCCTTCTGCCTACTGCTACCTACTTGTGCTCTCTCTCTATCAAATAAATAAATAAAATCTTAAAAAAAAAAAGTTTTGGGGGCATGTGGGTGGCTCAGTCAGTTAAACATCCAACTCTTGATCTCAACTCAGGTCTCAGTCCTCAGAATTGTGAGTTTAAGCCCCCATTGGGCTCTATGCTGGGCATGAAGCCTGCTAAAAAAAAGAAGTTTTGGTGGGTATGTGGGTGGCTCAGTTGGTTAAGCATCTAACTCTTGATCTCAGCTCAGGTCTTGATCCTCAGGGTTGTGAGTTCAAGCCCTCCATTGGGCTCTATGCTGGGCATGGAGCTTGCTTAAAAAAAAAAAAAAGAATTAGAAGTTTTGATAACAAGAATCTAATCTGTAAAGAAAAATTCATACTCTTTAAAGAGTACTCTTTAGTCATAGACTATTGAAATATATCATTGAAGAATTAATAGAATCACATCAGATTATTTTGGCCTATTCACAGTCTTTTGGGGTTCCATACAAGTTTTAGGATTATTTATTATAGTTCTGTAAAAAATGCTGTTGGTATTTTGATAGGGATTGCATTAAATCTATAGATTGCTTTGGGTAGTATAGATATTTTAATAATATTTGTTCTTCCAATCCATGAACATGGAATGTCTTTCCATTTGTTTATGTCATCTTCAATTTCTTTTTTTTTTTTTAAGATTTTATTTATTTATTTATTTATTTATTTATTTATTTCAGAGATGGGTGAAGTGGGGAGAGAGAGGGAGAGAAAGTGCAAGCCTGAGTCAGGGGAGAGGGGAAACAGATTCCACACTGAACAGAGAGCCCAGTGTGGGGCTTGATCCCAGGTTACTGGGATCTGACCTGAGCCTAAGACAGATGCTTAACCGACTGAGCCACCCAGGCCCCACTCATCTTCCAGTTTCTTTCATCTGTGTTTTATAGTTTTCAGAGTACAGGTTTTTCACCTCTATGGTTAAGTTTATTCCTAGGTATTTTATTATTTTTGGTATAACCCTAAATAGGATTGTTTTCTTAATTTCTCTTTCTACTGCTTCATTATTAGTGTATAGAAATGCAAAAAATTTCTGTACATTGATTTTGTAGGCTCTCTGACCTTATTGAGTTCATTTATCAATTCTAGTAGTTTTTTGGTAGAGTCATTAAGGTTTTCTGTATATAGTATTATGTCACCTGCAAATAGTGAAAATTTTCCTTCTTCCTTACCAATTTGGATGCCTTTTATTCTTTTCTCTTGTCTGATTTTTGTGTCTAGGACTTCTGGTACTATGTTGAATAAAAGAGGTGAGAGTCGACATCCTTGTCTTGTTCCTGACCTTACGGGGAAAGCTCTGGTTTTTTTTCCCCCATTGAGTATGATGTTAGCTATGGGTTTTTCATATAAGGCCTTTATTATGTTGAGGTATGTTCTTTCTAAACCTACTTTGTTGAGGATTTTAATCATGAAATGGATGTTGTACTTTGTTAAATGCTTTTTCTTCTTCTATTGAAATAATCATATGGCTTTTATCCTTTCTTTTATTGATATTTTGTATCACATTGATTTATGAATATTGAATCACGCTTGCAGCCCAAGAATAAATCCCACTTGAATGTCATGAATGATATTTTTAATGTATTGTTGGATTCAGTTTGCTAATATTTTGTTGAGGATTTTTGCAAAAATGTTTATCAGAGATATTGACCTATAGTTCACTTTTTTGGTGGTATTTTTATCTGATTTTGGAATCAGGATAATGCTGGCCTCATAGAATGAATTTGGAAGTTTTTCTTCTTCTTCTATTTTTTGGAAAAGTTTGAGAAGAACAGGTATTAACTCTTCTTTAAATGTTTGGTAGAATTCACCTGTGAAACCATCTGGGTCCTGTACTTTTGTTTATTGGGAGTTTTTTGATTACTGAATCAATTTCATTTCTGGTAATCAGTCTGTTCAAATTTTCTGTTTCTTCCTGATCAGTTTTGGTAGGTTATGTGTTTCTAGGAATTTATCCATTTCTTCTAGGTTGTCCAGTTAGCTGGCATATTTTTCGTAATATTCTCTTACAGTCTGTTGTGTTTCTGTGGTATTGGTTGTTATTTCTTCTCTTTTGTTTCTGATTTTGTTTATTTGAGTCCCGTGGGGTTTTTTTTTTTATGAGTTTGACTAGAGATTTAATCAGTTTTGTTGTCTTTTCACAGAACGAATTTCTGGTTCTGTTCTGTTGCATTTTTAGTTCCCTATATCATTTATTTCTTCTCTAATTTTTATTATTTCTTTTCTTCTGCTGATTTTTGGTTTTGTTCGTTATTTTTCTAACTCCTTTAGGTATAAGATGAGGTTATTGAGATTGATTGATTGATTGATTGACTGATGATTGATTTTGCTTCTTGAGTTAGACTTGTATTGCTATAAACTTCCCTCTTAAAACTGCTTTTGTTGCATCCCAAAGATTTTGGACCATTGTGTTTTCATTTTCAAGTGTCTCCATTTATTTTTTGGTTTCTTCTTTGATTTCTTGGTTGACCCACTCATTGTTTAGTAGCATGTTATTTAACTTCCTATTTGCGCTCTTTCTAGATTTTTTCTTGTGATAGATTCCTAGTTTACATTATGGTGGGAACAGATGCATGGTATAACCAGTCTTTCTGAATTTTTGGTATTTGTTTTGTGACTTAATACATGATCTATTCTGAAGAGTGTTCCACGTGCACTTGAAAAGAATATGTATTCTGTTTTAGGGTGGAATGTTCTGAATGTATCTGTTAAATCTAGTGTGTCATAGGATCACATTTTTTTTTAAAGATTTTATTTATTTATTTGAGAGAGAGAGTGTGAGAGAGAGAATGAGCATGAGAAGTGGGAGGGTCAGAGGGAGAGGTATACTCCCTGCTGAGCAGGGAGCCCGATATGGGACTCGATCCTGGGACTCCAGGATCATGACCTGAGCCGAAGGCAGTCGCTTAACCAACCGAGCCACCCAGGTGTCCCTAATTCTTTTTTTTTTTTTTTTTAAGATTTTATTTATTGATTTGAGAGAGAGAGTGTGAGAGAGAGAATGAGCATGAGAATTGGGAGAATCACATTTTTTAATAAAAAGAAAAGTTGGCACCGTTCAACTAATTAATTAATCTTCACCTTAATCTAAGAATTATTTTTATTTTACTTTAATAGTGTTTTTATTAAAAAATTTCAGAAACACTGCCTTTTGGCTACAATTATAAATCCCCTTCTGAATTTCGAAAGTGCTAGATGAGAACAGTTGATTTTTAAAAACAACAAACAAACAAAAATTTCGAAAACACTGCTTAAAATAAGCCAGATACCTAATAAAATATCTTTAAAATTTAAAATTGTTGAGCTAATTGATTTTCTTGGTATGTTTAGTTAAGTATTTTTTATCTATCTTATAATTACTGAAATGATCTTAATATTTCCCCGCATTTTATTAAAATCATAGTTTCATGTTGGTAATCTGCCAGCGCAGACAGTATTTTTATATTATATTTTAAATGTGCTAAGCTGAAGATGAGTCATGGTCTGGGTTTTGCTAGATCTTCAGACTTTAATTAGGTGCATTTTTTCTTCCTTTTAAAAACATTGGACAGAAGATATGACTGAACCAATACAAATATTTTAGTGAGTACAATAGAATTGAATACTATCATTAAATAAAATTGTAGGACTAGGGGTACCTGGGTGGCTCAGTTGGTTAAGTGTCTGGGTTTTAATCTCAGGGTTATGAGTTCAAGCCCCACATTAGGTTCCATGCTACTTTACAAAACAATTGTAGGACTAAAGTATATTCTAAGTTTTCATATGCCTTAGTAAAATAAATTATTAATAAAATTAATGATGTGTATTACAATAAATATTTCTTAACGAGCAATGTTTCCACTAGATGTTTTTAACTTTTAGGGAAGTCCTTGTTAGACCTCTGATATAAACATTTCTTCTTTCTAAAATTTCCACACATATTTCCGTTTATTAAGTATAATATGTTTAAATTTGTCATTTGGGACAATATTAGGAGAATATATATTTTCTTCCACTTCAATCTATTTTACTATATTTTCCATATTTTCAAAAAGACTAAATATTTTGGAGAAGGAATTCATGTATAATGGTATGGATTTTTAAGTATACTTTTGTGTACAAATATCGAGACATGGGTGGAAAACAAAAAGTGAACAAAATACACTCACCAGCAGATCTGTGAACTTTATAATATTTAATAATACCAGAGTAGCAGTTAGTTTTTTGAATTTAATTTTAAATACCATCATAGACAAGTACTAACCAAGACTCAGAACTACAACAGTCTTCCCTTTCTTTCTCCAAATTTCTGAGGGAAAAAAGATATCCTGTGTTACTATCAATTCATTTATTTAACTGAAAAGTCCTGATAATGATTGTCCATTTTCACTTAGCATGGACACTTATCAGGAAGCTACATGACATCAAAGAGGAGTCAGCATAACAAAAAATTTAAAAGTAAAGAATATGATGAGTACAGTACGTACAGCGATGACAACTTCGGTACCTACAGTCAGGAAACAGAGGAAGATTTTGCCAGTCAGCTGAAACAATACAGACAAGCTAAAGAAACCTCAACTACTGCTTTAGGCTCATCATTTTCTAAAGAACCAGGGAAAAAACAAAGAATGAAAGTTCAGCAAGGTAAGTGTGAAATTGTCGGTGTTTTTGAACAGGTAGCTATGGAGTAACAACTTAAATTTCTTAGTCCCGTCTCAAGACCAGCTTATTCCCATGGTTCCTGAATTTGTTTTTCTTTATTTTATAGATTTTTGAGGACAAACATCTACAAATACTTCAGTCTGCATGATATCTTAATATTTGAATTAGAAAGATATGCTACTATTTTTAAAGTATATAAAAATATAGAAAAACAACTTTCCCATTACATTTTTCCCTTTCCTTGTTTAGTGATATCAGTATACTGAAAAAATGGCTTGTATTTTTCAGTTGTTTCTGTTACTCTAAACATTGCCTCATATTTTAGACCTGTACAGACAGAATTCTGGGTAGCTTTTCTTTTATTAGACTTTAAAAGATGTTGATCATCTTTGCTGTGCTAATGTACTTATACTAAAGATTATGGATATCCTTCAAGATTGGAAATAAGAACATAAACTAAAGAAATTTCTGGAGTGATCATCACTTCATCTGCTGTGTTGAGGGACGTGATCCCTGGAGAGACCAGGGCAAGTTGCCATAGAAACTGTGGGTCACATAAAAGTCAAATCAACCTTTCGAATTGTCCACTCATTGTCTGCTTAAAGAAAACTGGAGTAAGATGAGGCTGAGGTGAAGGAGTGAGCCCCAAACCCAATGTCACTGTACTTTCTCTATTGTTGAAAAAAGGAACCAGTTATGAGTAAATGTGATTGTTTTTATGACTTTATTTTTTCTTGATTTCCTAGCAAAATTCCTTTGAAAAATATGAATCCAGGCTTTGCTGACCTAAAAAGGAAAGGAATTTGTCTGTACATATGCTATTGTAATTAGTAAGTTTGTTCCTGAAGTCTAGACATAGTGGTGTCAGGAATCATTCCACTTGGGGAATAAGGGAACATAGAGAGGTTTTGCTCTTTCATCTTTTCCTGTTTGTTCTGTTAAATAATTGAGTATTCTTTTATTTTTGACATTCATTTTACCCCCTCAGTTATGAAAGTAATATATGGTCAAATGCAGAAGACTTTTTTTTCTATGTGTGGAAACAATAACCTAACCAAGATCAAAGATAAAATAAAAATAATTTGAATCCCTACACTCAGAAATAATTACTATTAATATTTTTGGTGTACATTCTTCCAGAATTTTTCTGACAATTATTTTTAACAAAAAACTATGCATACCGTTTAACTTGTTTTTTCCCTTAACTATGAATTGAATTTCAGTCATTCTTATGTTAATGAGTAGCTTTTAATGCCAACAACATTCTATTCAATTAAACAGACATCCCATAGCTTGCCTAACAGATTCTTAAGGTTTGGGTGATCATAATCACTTGAGATTTAAGTTGCAGCCAGATTTTTTTTTTGGGGGGGGGCACCAAGTTTTTTTTAAACTCTGTGATTAACCCTGTATATTTATACATGTCTCAGAGAACATCTTCACAATTATTTTTCCTTAAGAATAAATTCTGAAATGCAGAATTGAATCAAAAAATATAGCCACACATTTGAAGATTTTTGATCCACTTACCAAGTTGATTTCCAAGAAGTTGATAGGCCAATTTATAACACCCCACCAGTATGTGAAAATGCCAATTACTCAACTCCCTACCAATGCTATTCTTTGAGGTAAAAATTGGTATGTTATTTTAAAATTTTTAATTTCTTTGATATCTTTTAATGAAGTAAACATTTTTTCATATATTTATTTGCTGTTTGTAGGTTTAAGATCACTTAATATGTAAGAAAATGTTCAATGTGAGTTTGGTAAAATGAGAAATGACTCTATATAGTAACTTATAACCTAATATATAATTTTTGCAATTTCAGATACTTTTAAATTTAAGCCAAGTTTTTAAAAAGTAGAAGACAGGTATAAATTTTACTTAGAAATATACGTAATACTACTCAAAATTATCACTAGAAACTCAATTTGGTCAAATTAACCACTAATACCTACAATGTCTTCCTTAAGGATGAATATAATATTTAATTCCCCTAAAAACAGAAAGCCTTGTTATTTCTTATTCTAAGGAAAACTGGAAAGAACAAAACTGCCTTTGACTTCTGTAGCCATGTGTATTCTTGTGCCTTGCCCTCCTTATTATTGTTAACATCCCTTAAAAAAAAAAAAAGGAATGAGAAGCACTACCTGGAAAGTAAAATGTAAAGATTTAATTAATTTTTTTTTCATTAAATCTAGAGAGGAAAAAAAAAAAAGAATGCACTGTATATTATAGACTATTTAAAATATGCTGTTCCCTATAAACTAATAGATTGACAGGTATGTTGTTTTTTTATAATATTTGAAGTACATTTTAACTCTTTTAGGTATTGAACAGAGGGTTAAAAGTTTTAATGTCGGTCGTGGACGTTGTTTGCCGAAGAAAATCAAACGCAAAGACCGTGGGGGAAGAACCAATAAAGGGCCTAATATTTTTTCAGGAATGGATGACTATCAAGAGGTACTGAGAATTTATAGATAATAAGGAGAGCTTTTCCATCTTTTAACCTATTTGGCTGCAAAGAAAGCATTGTGATTTTAATGCTACTTTCCTAGTAAATGAAAAAATTTCCAGCTAAGATCAAATGAATATAAATAGATTCTAAAAAAAAGAATTAAAGGAATTGTTGTTTTAATTAGTCAGGATACTAGTATAAAGATGCAAATTTAGGTGACCTCGAAATAAAATTAATGTGTTTGAAAGCACCTCAAATAAAACTGGTATGTTGGAAGGCAAAAATGTGACCCTAGTAGTTCTTCACTGTACTTTCCTTTGCTAGGAGTCATCCCAGATGGAAAGGGCAATAAAACGCTAATAGCTCAATATGAAGCATGGCAAATAAAAAGGGAGATACTATAGTGGTAAATTAGCTTACTAGAACCGAAAACATTGAAAGAGAAGAAAAGGCAATATAAATGGTTGGAAATATGAACTTGTGTACCTTATGTATAGTAAATATTGAATAAATATATATTGAATTGAATTCTGAACATGTACATTTCAGCCTTGTTGTACAGACTCTTGGGATTAAAGTAGTCCAAATCTAGTATTCTGACACTGTTCCAGCAAGACTGATTAAATTATGCAGAGCAAGAGTAGGTTATTAAAAGCTACAACCTTAAGTGAAAGCAAAGGGATAGCAATATATTGTAATTTGAAAATGCCTGATTTTCTGATGTCTGGGTTTAAATAAGGGACAAAGATTTTTTTTTTTTAAGATTTTATTTATTTATTTGACACAGAGAGATCACAAGTAGGCAGAGAGGCAGGCAGAGAGGGGGGAGCAGACTCCCCACTGAGCAGGGAGCCCAATGCGGGGTTAGATCTAGGACCCTGTGATCATGACCTGAGCCGACCGAAGGCAGATGCTTCACAACTGCACCACCCAGGCGCCCCAAGGATCAAAGATTTCTTGATATGTACTCTATACTATTTAAGGAGATGTTAATAGGTATGACCTAAAAAAAGAAGTTCAGGCCCAAATAAATTTGTGAAACCCAGCACATGCCAGTCTACTCTTGGGGATTCTAAGTTGACAGACATTAATGTATTAAAGGCTTCTTGCAAGTTAGGTATAAAAAAGCCTATTTTACTTTGTTCAATCCATTGTTTTTGTTGTTTTTTTTTTAAGGTTTTGTTTATTTATTTGACAGAGAGGGATCACAAGTAGGAAGAGAGGCAGGCAGAGAGAGAGGGGGAAGCAGGCTCCCTGCTGAGCAGAGAGCCCTATGCGGGGCTCGATCCCAGGACCCTGAGACCATGACCTGAGCCAAAAGCAGAGGGTCAACCCACTGAGCCACCCGCGCGCCCCTCAATTGTTTTTATATTGTACTTGATCCTGAACTTCCCCCAACCCCTGCCCAATCTGTTAACACTGATTGAGCCACTCACTGTTCCATGGAATAGCAGCTTTGGAGACAAATTTAGAATTTCTGAGTGATTGTAACCTGCCTGCCCATCTTCCTACATTCCTCTAGAGTGTGTTGCTTTCCCTAGACCATATTAATATGAATGCTATCTGAAAGTAAGCTTTCTCCTATATCCAATAGGTACATACTATGCTTGGAAAAAAAATTAGCTTCCAACAAAGTGTGGCTTTGAACAAGTTACTACCTGTCTCTGAGCTTCAATTTGCTTAATCTGTAAAATGAAAGTATGGTATTTAATTAACTCTAAGGAAATTGTCAAGCACTAACATGTTTACAATCTGGATTGCAACTAAAAAATTCTTTATCATGTTATAGAAAATCAGAATAAATTATTTCTTTTGCACTCAATAGATTTAGAATATTTTTCCTTTAGCTTATTAAGATTAAAATGTTACCGGGGTTCCTGAGTGGCTCAGTGGGTTAAAGCCTCTGCCTTTGGCTCAGGTCATGGTCTCAGGGTCCTGGGATCGAGCCCCGCATAGGGCTCTCTGCTCAGCAGGGAGCCTGCTTCCCTCTCTCTCTGCCTGCCTCTCTGACTACTTGTGATCTCTCTGTCAAATAAATAAATAAAATCTTTTAAAAAAGAAGATTAAAATGTTATCAACTGTGTCAGTTTATTAGCTGTCAAGAGAGATTTCTTGTTATGATTCTAGAAACAGAGAGCCAGAGCCCAAGCAAGTAGCTCATATTCAGGAGTGGTCTGGGGGAAACCTGTCCAGGGTACAGTGAACATGCTAGAGTGGCCAACATACATCCATTTCCATCTTTTCCAGGGAGTATGAGATCCTCCAAAAGCCAGATAAATTCACAGATACCTGCATGTTCACATGAACTGTCTTGAAAACTCAACGGTGGTCACAGAACAAGCAAATGTTTGATAGATTTTAAGAACTTATTTAGTCTGTTGACCATAAAACCTCTTAATTTTTTTTTTGTATTTATAACACCTGTTACATTTTCTGTAAATACATATTATTTTGCCAGCAAATCTTTTCATTCCCTCTTCCTTATATATTTCAAAAAAAATTTTGTGCTCTTGTTACTTATGCCAGTATAATACATCTTCTAGAGGAAGTACATTTTGAAATAACCAAGTAGATAGTTTAGTTTTCCCTATCTTCGTCTTTCCTTTCTCTCCCTCTTTTTTTTCCTCCCTTTCTTGAATTGTATTTTATTTTTATTTATTTTATTTTATTTATTTATTTGAGAGGGAGGAAGAGAGAGAATGAGAGAGAGAGAGAGAATATGAGAAGGGGCAGGGTCAGAGGGAGAAGCAGACCCCATGCCAAGCAGGGAGCCAGATGCGGGACTTGATCCCAGGATTCCAGGATCATGACCTGAGCCAAGGCAGTCGTTTAACCAACTGAGCCACCCAGGAGCCCTGAATTGTGTTTTCTTAGAGGTAGTATAATACAGTGCAAAGAGTTCTATCTACCCTGACTGCTGACTCGCCATATGACCCTTGGCAAGTCACTAATTTCTCTAATCTTCACTTTTCACATTTGTCTAGTGAGGGTGATGAACTAAATGATTTCTGTGGTTCTTCCAACTCCTTTATTACGAGAGATCTTAATGGTAGAGGACATTCACGTTGCTTCTGTAGGCTTAGACTTAAAAGACTTAAAAAATCAGATCTTCTAGGCATGTTATTTTCTCCTAAAATTTTATTGTTAAAGTTTCTTTAGATTTTCTAGAATATTTTCATTATAATTAGGTTTCTCATGGTTATGGATACTGATAACACTTTCTACTCATTTAAACTAAACTAAACTAAAAAACAAAACAGAAAAACCCATAACCCTCTATTAAAACAATGAGGCACATCATTAGAAAGTCATAGAATGAATTATTGATGAAATATAGGTACAACTTGGTGCATTTTTCAGGGTGGTTTTGGATTTTTTTGGTGATTACCTAATATTTTACTTTTTAATTTCAGTTATATTCTTCAAGTTGGCCTGTTGATTTTGTATAATGCATTCTCCTGGACTTCCTATTTTTTTATATCTACTTGCTCTATATGAGCCTGGAAATAGAAAATGTTTGTGAGCCAAATTTACATAAATTTAAGACATTTTAAATGATCCTATCAGAGAATAGTATAAACAATTTTATTGTGTTTTTTTCTGGGGCAATTTGGGTATACTTATAATTTTTTAAAAACCTATAGGATTATCTGTGTTCTTGGTATTTTTGTACTTTTTCCCCAGAACTCTTAGAGTAAAACATATATTTCAAATGCGAGCGCTGAGGATCAAATTTAAGTCTAGCCATCTTTTGCCTCAAGTGGTTGCTGTGAGGCAGTTTCCTATTTTCAGTAGGTTGTGTTTTGTTCTCCATCTCCTAGCAAACTGAAAGAAAAGGAAACAAATCAGATTAGAAGAGCAAATAGTTATTGTGAACTCCTGCTATATATAAAGCATGATGCATACCGGGTGTTTGAAAAACAGTGCTATTTTATAGAGCTCAGGAATGTAAGTCCTTAGCCTGGCTAAGCATCATACCCTTGTTACTCAGTCTTCTTGTACTCAGCAAAAGTTGAACAGAGGTCTAAGGAGAAGTAAGGAAAACAGGTAGGGCTGTGAGATTTTCTACCATATACTTCTTTTTGTTATTTTTTAAAAGTTTAAGGAAATACATCCTCTCTCCTTTTTTTTTTCTTTCCTAAAGGAAGTACAGAATAACCACACATGCAAAAAATCTCTGATTTTTTGGAGATCCATCTAGAGACATACACTCTTAAATGTGGGGATATATTCTTTTAGTCTTTTATCCTTTGTCTTTATTATTATAAAATTCAGATCAGTTTTCCACTTAGTAAAGTATCTTGAACATTTTCTTATGTTCCTAAATTGTCACTCCATCTCATCGGTTTGTAATGATTACATACTAATCTATCAGTGACCTACATCATAATGTATTTGACTGGTCTCATCGTTTGGGATGTGTAATTTCTAGGTGTCTGTCTCTTTGTTTTATCATGCAAAGTAATTCTGCAGTAATTATTTTTGTGAATAAAGTATGTGTGCCTCCCTGATAATTCGTTCAGAATACTCCTGAAAAGTACAAATTTTGTCAAACAGTATGGATATTATAAATCTTTTATAACATAGCTATCAGCAAATCACAAGAAAGCACATTTAACATCTTTGCCAACAGAGTATTATTGTTAATTTTCAGGCATTTCATAATTTTATTTTTAAAAAGTAGTTGTACTTCCTCATTAAAATAGAAATAGGTTCTTTGCAACCACTAGTAGCAATGAGCAGTGTATTATAAGCCTGTCTCTGTAAATAAATGAATAGGATCTGAATGTCCACTATTGACCACTTTAAATAGTAATTTGTACTGCTTTCCTAATCCATTTGACTGTCATTTTAGTACATATTTAATATTTTATATGTTGTATTCAAATGAATTTTTCTTTCTTACAGTATAGTAAACCAGGGAAAAAATGGAAGGTTATGACTCAGGAATTCATTAATCAGCACACAGTGGAACACAAAGGAAAACAAATCTGTAAATACTTTCTGGAAGGGAGATGTATTAAGGTAAATTTGGGGGGAATGTCATAAAGAATTTTAACTTCGACAATAATCTTTAAAATGTAAAGTCTTTTTAGGGGGTGGTTAGTTGTTTTTTTTGTTTTTGTTTTTGTTTTTCATTTGTCATACACTTGTAATTATAAAGCTGGTTCTTCAAAGTGTATCTTCAAAGTGTGCCTATGGAAATACTGTACATCGGAGCTTACTTAATTTTGTTCTGGGGCAGTAATATAATTTGTTGAACCTAGATTTTATTTAACAAACACATAATGCTGACTGTGTGGCAAGTACTGTTTAAAGTGGATTATTAATATTAAATGTTTTAATCTTTACAGCAACCCGATAAAGTAGGTACTATTAATAGCCCCATTTTAAACATGGCCAAACCAAGAGGTTAAATAAGTGTCCCTAGTGGCTCAGCTAGAAACGGTGAGTGCTGGTGGAACCCGGGCAGTAGGCTCTGTTGGGCCATGCTCACGGTGCTGCCTCTGCCTCTGTGCATAGCCACACCCGCTGACTTGGGCAAGACTTCCAAGAGATTATTTGAATTATTATTAGATCATTATTTAAACACTGAAGATATGGCCATAGTTCCACCATGAAACACCATAGAGATGACTCAATTGTTTCTTTTTTTCTCTTTTGTGACAGGGAGATCAGTGTAAATTTGATCATGATGCAGAGTTGGAGAAGAGAAAGGAGATCTGCAAGTTTTATTTACAAGGATATTGTACCAAAGGAGAGAACTGCATTTATATGCATAATATCCTTTATTAAAAAGATGTTAACCAAAATATTGAGGTTATTAAACATTACTGAGGTTTTTCAAAATCCCTAGAAAACCTACTTTGGTTTTAAATTTAAAATAGCATCTGCTATGGTCATATGACTTTTTCCTTTTGATCTTGTCAAAGTGTTGATTACAATAATAAATTTCCTAAAAATCCTCAGGAATTCCCTGAATGTAAGCCACCTGAAAATGGCATATTTTTCAATAAACTTCTGGATTTAATATTTTCTTTAGAAGTTTAAAATTTGTTTCCAAAATCATGAGGTAGCTTAGCTTATAGTTTTCATGTTGGGATATTTGACTTTAATGTGACATATCGAGCCCCTTTGTTTCCTTTATAGATATAAGCTCTTGCTACAAAATTTATTTGCTCTGTCTACAATTTTTATTGTGGAAAGTAACAGAACTTACATAATTGAAATACTATTGTATTTGCTATAACAATTATTTTTTCTTTAAAGTATTTTCTAGCTTAATATAGTAAGGAAGATTAAAATCTTTGAATGTTTTGCTGCATAATTGAAATATTTCATCTTAAAAATTGTCTAATATGACGTGTATAAAAAATTCAGTACAATATATCATAATACAGTCTTATTGACTCAGCACCGATATGTTTTTGGATTTCAAAATATTAGAGTTTGATGTCACTTGGTTTGTTCCTTAACATTTTTATTTACATGAATTTCCGTGTAAGTTCTACCATAGTGGAGCAAAATGTTACCAAGGAGACAACTGTAAATTTTCACATGATGATCTGACTAAAGAAACAAAGAAACTTTTGGATAAAGTAAGTCATATTTTTGCACTTCAGTTATTTCTTAGGTCTCACCACAGAGTCATTTGTCTTGAATCATATTTTATAAATCATATTTCAGAAAAGTCTCCTGAGAAATCAAGGATTTGTTATTTTGTGTTTTAATCTATGAGTGTAGTATGTTAGAAAAGCAGAAGTATTGGACTAGGAATTAAAATCTTTCATTCTTACCCTTGTTCTGCCATTAAAAAGCTAATGTACTTTGAGAAATATCTTTTACCACTTTGAACCTTATTATCAAAAATGAGTTAGCTCTCTCTGACCCATTTTGACTTCAGAATGATATTTTTCTAATAACAAAACCGGTTATTGAAGTCTTCACAGTTTTTAAATGTAAGGAAGAAAGCTTGTTTTGGAATAGTAATCTTTGCCAATCATTTTTAGGTGTTGAACACTGAAGAAGAAGCCACAAATGAAGATGAACGAGAATTAGAAGAACTTAGAAAACGGGGCATAACTCCTCTTCCCAAACCACCTCCAGGAGTTGGGCTTCTGCCAACTCCACCAGAGCATTTTCCGTTTTCTGATCCTGAAGATGATTTTCAGACAGATCTCTCTGATGATTTCAAGAAAATCCCATCTCTTTTTGAAATAGTTGTAAAACCTACTGTGGATTTAGCACATAAGATTGGGAAGAAGTAAGTTAAAATCTTCGAAAATGGCATCATTTTCCCCCTAAAATTTCCTACTGAGAAACTAACTTGTATTCCATGTTAATCATGTAATTAAACTTAGGTAGAGATAGCAGATATCTGGCATTCACCCCAAATGCTCTTCCTGCTTTCCTTTGTCTCTGTCCCGTGCTGCATGCCGTCAGTGCTGCTCTCTGTGGAATCCTTAACAGCTTTAAAAACCTCTCCACAGAGTAACCCTGAGAGACACTGCCCGGTGGCTGGAATTGGTATGTCTCCCAATTCATTAGGAGGCTACATTCGGCATTGATAATATCTTCAAATATTGGCATTAGCATGTCTCCAGAATATTTGATTCTTTTAGAGAAATATTTCCTTAGGCTATTAAAGGAAAACCTTTGGTAAGCTGGATCCAGATTTGCATTTTGTAACAACACCATTCCAGTCCTACTGCCCTTTCCCAGAGTCTGTGCACCTGGGCTGCAAGTCCCACTGTTGATTATTTTAACCCTGAACACTCAGAAAATCAGTGAGATCTCAGTAAATGAGGAACAAGAAATTGACAGAAAATGTGAACCATTAAAATTATTTCTCTTAAGGTCAAGAAGAAGATAGGTATGTCCATTGTTTGGCTAATACTGTAGATCAGATGCTAGCCAATGCAAAAAGAGAAAGACATAATAGATATAAAGATAGAAATGGAGAGGCAAAAAAAAAAAAAAGAAAGAAAGAAAGAAATGGAGAGGGAGCTCATTTTTGGGGCGCTCTCCCTCAATACACCTGAAGGAATCAACTGACAAAACTATTAGAAATAGTAATTAAATTAGTAAGATGTCCAGAAAGAAGAACAACACTCAAAACCTAAAGGTCTTTTTATATGCCAACAGTAATCCATTAGAAATTGAAAAGGTGTGTGTTTATATAATAAAATTCTAATTTTGTTATATTTTAGAAAAGGTCCATGTATGCCTAGAAAAAAGTCTAACCAAAAAATATTTCTGTGGGTGGCAGGATTAGAGGTGATTCTTACTTATCTTTGCACTTTTCTGTATTTTTCAAAATAGCTATAAGCTTTAGAACAGCTGATAGTGTCAATTGATTAAGACTGTGGGCTAAAATGAAGGCAAGATGCATCTATTGGTGTTTTTATTTGGAGATAATGTAGAATAAACTGCTTCTTAACGCATTCTGATACAGAAAAACACACTTAACCATACATATTTAAAATATAACATTCTTGTTTGCCTCTTTTCTTTGAACTGAGAAATATTATTCTTTCTGTCTACAGGCCACCAGCATTTTATAACAGTGCCTCACCACCAGGACCACAGTTTCAGGAAAGCAGCCCACATCCTCAACATATCTATAGTTCTGGATCAAGTCCGGGTCCTGGACCTAATATGTCTCAGGGACACAGTAGTCCTGTGATGCACCCGGGCTCCCCCGGACATCATCCATGCGCCGCAGTGCCACACAGCCCACCTTTGCCGCCTGCCCCGCCTGGAATTTTAGGTCCTCACGGTCAAGCTGGAGTACTTGTTCAACCAGATGCACCTTTGACACCACAGAATATGAGTGGTGCTTACCATTGCTCGGGCTTTCCAGAACACATGATGAAAGTACCCAGAGAGAATCACTGTTCTCCAGGTTCCTCATACCTGCAAAGTCCTGGTGAAATGCAGCTCAACACCAGTTATGAGTCCCTACAAAACCCAGCTGAATTTTATGATAATTACTATTCACAGCATGCTGTACCTAATTTTCAGCCACCCAGTAACTCCGGTGGTAAGTTTACCTTTTCAAATAACTCATTTTTAATTTTTTAAGCTTTTCTTTTCTTTTTTTTTTAAAGATTATATTTATTTATTTGACAGAGACACAACAAGAGAGGGAACATAAGCAGGGGGAGTGGGAGAGGGAGAAACAGGCTTCCCACTGAGCAGGGAGCCTGACGGGGGCTTGATCCCAGGACCCTGGGATCATGACCTGAGCCGAAGGCATACGCTTAACGACTGAGCCACCCAGGCGCCCCGACTCATTTTTAATTTAAAATCTTCGGCGTTCTCCATTTTTCATTAAAAACATGATAAGAATGTGTGTTTTTAATAAAGCTAAGTAAAATGTAATGAAATTGAAGCCATAAAATATATTTTAAATTTAACCAAACATTTGCTACATCACAACTTTAGATAGCTTTAAAAAAAATATTTACAGTTGTGTGCCCACGTGGCTCAGTCGGTTAAGAGTCCCAGATTTTTATTTCAGCTCAGGTCATGAGCTCCAGGTCATGAGACGAGCCCTGGGTCCAGCTCCATGCTCAGCATGGAGTCTGCTTGCCCCTGCTCTCCCCTCAATGCTCTCTTTCTCTAAAATAAATAAAATAATATCTTTAAAAAAACATTTACAATCACATAGTAATACAGTAATCAAATGTAGTTACTATTAAAGCTTCAATTTTTGTAATTGACCGTGGCACTCTCTAGTGGAGTTTGGTGCTAAATCAGTGTCTGTGTCTTTCTGTGTTACGTGTATAGATGGGATGTGGCATGTTGACTTTGCCCAGCATCAGCCTCCCATTGTTCAAGACTCCCCTAACCGTGGGAGTGGATCTGATGGCAGCAGCAACACGACAGGCCACAGCTCCCTGCCTGCTCCAGGCCTCCTCCCTGCAGTGCAGAGAGCTCTTTTTGTCAGACTTACTCAGAAGTACCAAGAAGAAGATGAACCAAGCAGCACCCAACCTCAAAGGGCACCAAGCAAGGATGAAGGTGTGTCAGTTGTTATGGTAGCATCTTACTTTGGAATTACCCAGTTCCTAAAATGCTCTTGTATAGGTTAAAATTTGAAAAATGAATTCCTTTGAACTATCTATTCTACTTCCAGCTTACCTTGTAGCTTCTATCTGCTTGGAATTGGTCATGGTTTCCAGTGTCATTAATGCTTTAGTAATTAATTGCAAAGAATTTCTTCTGAAGCAGTGAGTAGATCTGAAGCTATAGTGTGAGGCCTGGCTGAAGCCCTTTTTATGGAAGAAGGAAATAAAACAGGAACCAGACATCTTCCAGTGCAGAAATATTGACTTCTAGCCCAAGTTTAAAATGATTCAGTTATTAGAGTTTTTATGGGCATAGGTTGTATTCTACTATATTATGAAGGAATATTATTTTTAACATAAAAGATTATGTGGAAACCTCAAGTTTACTTTAGTATTTTTGATAAGTATATAACAGTTACTTAATTCAGTTGAGAGAAAGCTTAACACATCCAGTTTTTCTTATTAATTATAGAATTGATATGTTTGCCCACTTTCTTGTGTGTGTGTGTGTATTTTTTTTTAATTAAGTAAATTGCATGGCCAACATGGGGCTCGAACCCACGACCCCAAGACCAGGAGTCTCATGCTCCACCAGCTAAGCCAGCCAGGTGCCCATTTGCCTACTCTTAAGCATAAAATTTATAAATATGTAAAACTGGGTAACATTAGGTAGCTACAAGCTATTATGTAAACATCTGTTACCTTTTCAAAGAAGGTAGCATTAACTCTTCATTTATTTAACATCACCGGGAAATTAGGGATTCCTAATAAGTTAGTTTTCTATATAATTTATGTTTGCTTCTTAAAGTGCTTAAACTTAAAAAAAATTTTAATGATTATCTTTCTATAAAGTCTTAGATTTACATTTTCATAAATAAGAAAATTTACAGTTTTTCTGGATGTAAAATTTTGTACTATAGTAATATAATTGGTGATGTTTTATGAAGGTTTTTTCTCTGTATCCAGAAAAAATCTTGAATGGCTAGGTTTTTTAAAAAATTTAAATTTAGCTAATTAACATATAGTGTATTATTAGTTTCAGAGGTAGAGTTCGATGTTTCATCAGTTGTATATAACACCCACTGCTCATTATATCATGTGCCCTCCTTAATGCCTGTTACCCAATTACCCTGTCCTCTCCCCTCCCCTCCTCTACGGCAGCCCTCAGTTTTTTTTCTATGATTAAGAGTCTCTTATGGTTTGTCTCTCTGATTTCATCTTGTTTTATTTTTCCCACCCTTCCCCTGTGCTCCTCTGTTTTGTTTCTTAAATTCCACATACGAGTGAGATTATATGATAATTGTCTTTAGCTGATTGATTTATTTCGCTTAGTATAATACCCTGTAGTTCCATCCACATCATTATAAATGGTAAGATTTCATTCTTTTTGATGGCTAAGTAATAGTCCATGGGGTGTGTGTGTGTGTGTGTGTGTGCACGCGCGCGCACGCTATACCCTCTTTATCCATTCATCTGTCAATGGACATCTGGGCTCTTTCCACAGTTTGGCTATTGTGGACATTGCTGCTATAAACATTGGGGTGCAGATGCCCCTTTTGATCACTACATTTGTATCTTTGGGTAAATACCTAGTAGTGAACAGCTAGATTTTTGTGTGTGTGTTCATGTTCATTTTTATAAATTGTAATGCCCTTATAATTTTAATCTCTCCTTTGATAAAAAGCTGAAAAAGCTGTTAACTGTCATTTCTTATCTAATATCTCCTTTTCATTGGCCTACCCATTGGTCTGCTTTCCTTCTCATTCCAGAAATGATTGAAGATGGCTTATGAAATATATTGATAAGAAAGGCAAAATAAAATAGCATCTTCCTTTTGTTGGTCAGATTTGGATCATCTTACATATTTGGATCAAGTAACAAATTCTGTGAGAAGTGAATTGCTATGCAGAAATATTTAAAATAATGGCAACAGGTTAAAATGAATCACTAGTTCAGCTTTGGTCTTCCCAAGGTCAAAGAGAGGAAGAAAAGAGATCTAGTGTCTAGAAGTAGTTTTTTCTGACACTGACACCGAAATACGAGTGAAACTTTTTTCCACTGGGTTGGGGTACCTGGCTGCCTGAGTCAGTGGAGCATAAGACTCTTGATGCTTGGGGTTGTGAGTTCAAGTCCCACTTTGGATGGAGAGATTCCTTAAAAAGAAAACTTTAAAAACAAGCCAAAACTTTTTTCCGCTGTGATATATAGTCTATATGATTTTAAGCCATAATTC
This sequence comes from Martes martes, assembly GCF_963455335.1. Classification (NCBI taxonomy): domain Eukaryota; kingdom Metazoa; phylum Chordata; class Mammalia; order Carnivora; family Mustelidae; genus Martes; species Martes martes. The sequence continues at coordinate 102,534,140 of NC_137896.1, read as the reverse complement.
CACCCTAAATATCAATGCCTGTTTTATAACTCTGTTCAAACTAAATGTGTAACACTGAAATTATGTGTAGTAGAAATGTGCTAGTGAGCAGTGAGATGAGTTAAATGAGAATATGCCCAATATTCTGTTAATCCATGACATTCTAGGACACATACGTGTGTGTGTGTGTGTGTGTGTGTATGTGTATGTTACCAAGTCAGAATCAGCATATGTATGGTTTTTTTTATTTTTTTTATTTTAATAAACATATAATGTATTTTTATCCCCAGGGGTACAGGTCTGTGAATCGCCAGGTTTACACATTTCACAGCACTCATCATAGCACATACCCTCCCCAGTGTCCATATCTGTATGTTGTTTTTTTTTTAACATATGTATGTTTTAATGGAAAGGAAGGAGACTCTGTCCTGGAGCATCAGTTTATAATCCCTGCTGTACTACTAGAAAGAACACCTCTGACAGTTAAGCTTCTTAACAGGGTGTCCAACACACTAGGGTTAAATATAAGCCTTTAGGAGTACGGCCCAAAGTGTTCCCATAAAGTTAAAGTATATAAATTTCAGGATGTTAGTTTTGTTACTTTTACTTTAAAATGTTTAAATAGCTAATATAGTCACATATGTCAAACATCTAGAAATATAATAAGCTATAGATGAAAAATCTCTCCCTCATCCCTCATTTGCTTGTTTCCCAATGCTCCCCTAACCAGTACTTCAGTGTTTTGTTTTCTTTCCAGATTTTTAAAAAACATTGCATCCTTGTGATCTCAATAAATCCAGAGCTACGAAGCTTAAGTATTACTTAAAGAGATCCAAAACTCTTTAGTATTCTTTTCCAAGAGTATTTTCCCTCCTTCCCCAACTCTGTCATACCACAGATACTCTGAATTCCCTTTTGGCCAATCCGAATGAAAGGTCCTGACTTCTCCCTGACCAGAAGGACGCTACACATATTCTAATACCACACCTCTTTCTCTATAGAGTATGATGACTAAATTGATTATTGTCATTCCACATCTAATTTTATTCCAGTGTTGAAACTCTGGCATTTCTATGATGCATTTTCTTGAAGTTAGACTACACTTATTCTAGAAATATTGCATGTTTTTCAGTTATCTTAATTAAGGTTAAATATGAATGCTTCATTCTTTACAATAAGTTTTTATCTGCATTTAGATGATACTGTTAACTGGTATTCCAGTAGTGAAGAGGAAGAAGGAAGCAGTGTGAAGTCAATACTGAAAACATTACAGAAACAAACAGAAACTTTAAGGAATCAGCAACAGCCTTCCACAGATCTCAGCACGCCTACTGACCCAAGACTCGCTAAAGAGAAAAGCAAAGGAAACCAAGTTGTTGACCCTAGACTTAGGACTATCCCAAGGCAAGACGTGAGAAAATCCTCTGAGTCTGCCCCACTGGATCTTAGACTAGCGTGGGATCCCAGGAAATTGAGAGGGAACGGAAGCGGTCATGTAGGATCTTCTGTTGGTGGAACAAAGTTTGATTCGCATCATACAAATCCCGGCTCCATCAAACACAAAAGAGGAGATGATGATGATGAAGATTCAGAAAGAGAATTGAGAGAAAAAGCTTTCTTAATACCTTTGGATTCTTCCCCTGGCATAATGCTCCAGGATCCGAGGTCACAGCTGAGGCAGTTCAGTCACATTAAAATGGATATTATCCTAACCAAACCCAACTTCGCAAAACACATCGTGTGGGCTCCAGAAGACTTACTTCCAGTCCCTTTACCTAAACCTGACCCAGTATCTTCAATCAATTTACCTCTGCCCCCTCTTATAGCTGACCAGAGGCTCAGTAGGTTGTGGAGTACAAAAAGTGATCTTCATCAGAACACAGTGCCCACTGATTCAAAATCAGCAGCCAAAGCCAAAGTGAACACCGCAAACAGAGAAGGCTACCTAGAACAATTTGGAGACCTACATAGTTCAGCAAGTAAATTAGGAGATCCTAGGCTGCAAAAAAATTTTGATCCTAGACTTCATAGACTGCACAGTACAGAGTCTCACCCAGCGGTTATGAAGGACTCACATACATTAAAGGGCACCCCTCACTTAGCCAGATCTAACCCTGCTTCATCGCAGCCCTCAGGGGCTGCGACTAGCAGTTCCGGGCCGGGGGCCTTGCCTCCATATGCCCCTAAACTCTCCTCTTCAGCTGGCCTTCCCCTGGGAACCCCAAGTTCAGTTCTTAGTGGCATTAGTTTGTATGACCCTAGGGAGCATGCTTCATCATCTGCGTCAGAGCTAGCAACAGAAAATACAGAGAACCCGAAAAAAAGTGGTGGTTTAAAAAGTAGTGACAAAAATGAGCCTTCTCCTGGAGAAGCAGTCCTGCCACAGAAAACCAGTGCAAATGTGGAAGTCGCCGTGGATGGGCCGGCTGACCCACAGGCAGACACCCTCAGGAGTCCTGGTACGGTTCAGGTCCCAGCAGTGCACAGTCTTCCTATTCAGGCATTAACAGGCTTAATTAGACCGCAGTACAGCGATCCAAGGCAGTCCAGGCAGCCAGGGCATACAAGTCCCACCCCGGAAGGTGATCCCAGTAGAGAACCAGATGACAAATCTCTGAAAGAGGTTTTTAAAACTTTTGATCCGACTGCTTCACCATTTTGTTAGCTATCGTGTAATTAAGCAATTCTTTTCACTCTGTGACTATTGCAGTCCTCTGCTGTTTTGTAACTGGTTTACCTCTATAGTTTATTTATTTTTAAATTATAAATACTTTTCAGCTGCTAGTATCAGAACCACATGAAGTTATATCCTCTAAAGCCTGTGGTATTTTATATAATATTTTTATAACTTTAAGAGACTGTAGTAATTGACATAGAAACCTATATATCATGTTAGCTTCGGTAAAAGTACTTTTATCGTAAATAACCCATCATGAACTTGACACTCTGCCCAAATATATGCCAGTCGTCTTTCATAATCAATGTTTAGATAAATGATTACCACTTTTATATGGTTGTTAGTTTCAAGCAATATGATGTACATTACTTTTGAGCAACAGTATTTTGACTAGGATCTTCTCTATTTGTCAACAGAACTGATTAATATGTAATGCTAACTGCTAACTAAAATGTAAAATGAAGTAAAGAAAACATTTTTAAAATCACAATCAGCAGAGCAGTTCGTGTTTAAGGGCATCACTTTTATTAGTATTGGCAATATTGTGTAAATGAAGCATTTGAATGTCATATCTTTTAAAAGTATTTTATTGTATACTGTATCATAGAAGTTGGAAATACATAGATTGTTTTTGCTAAAGTGAAATATCCCCCAAGTTCTCTAACATAACTTTTTAAATTTAATTTTTCATATTAAATAGTTATGAGTTCTTGCTGTGTTACATTGTGATGTTTTTGTGTCTCAATGTTTTTGTCGTTAGCAGCATAATTTATATTACGTTTTCAAGTGATATAGCTGCGATAATTGTATTCATCATGACTTTGGTAATTTTTAACAAACTTTTAAAAGATCCAGTGACAGTCTGTAGTGATTATTGCATTGGTAATGTTTTAAATGTCCAGGTTCTATATTTTAAATAGCGAGAAAACACAGAGATGGTATAATCAACTGTATATGGCTACCAATAAAGAATCTCTTTCAGATCTCTCCTGACTGGCATTCTGTAACAGAAGAGACTGCCTGGTATTTTAAGTATTTAATGTCCTCATAGTTGGAAATCTCTTAAATTGATTAGAAATTTCATTTTTATGAAAAATAATTTGTATTCATTCTTGTGTCTTTTGTGCAGTATGTAAGTAATGGCAGCCTTACTTGTTTTATACAGATATTATTTATAACGGAAACTAAGTATTAGACTCATACTCATATCTTGAACTAGATGTGTGTGACCATGTTTGCTGGTAATGGCTCCGATAAATAACTTGAGATGGAGCATTTCACTATAAAAGATAATGAAAGTAAAGGAAATTGGTCCTTGGATGAAAATAGCTATGCTTGAGAAGTGATTTTAGAAATTTACGGCAAAATATTTCTATGGGAACCTAACATTCAGCTAGCATATGATTTAATATTAATGCCTATTTTTCTATTCACTTTTTTTTTTTTGGCTTTGATTCCATACTTCAATGATGTTGCAGCTAAGTGAACAGGAACTCTGTTCACAATGAACTAAGGAGTTCATTGTGTTCTAAGTGGAAGGACAGTTGTTCAAGGGGATGCGAATTTTTACTATTTATACTTTGGTTACATTGTTGCCTAAAATGGCTCTGGATAACATTTTTGGGTTTAAAAAATGTACTTTAAAGCCACCATAGAAAGTATTTTCTGATTTACTGTCCACATGAACTTTTATTGTTAATTGAAAAGTAAATAAATGGTTAAAACTGACAGAAAAAAGTTGTGTGTGTGTGTGTATACACACATACACTTCTATGCATACAAATATATAATATTTATCAGGAAGAAAATCGGTAAAATTGCTGAATTTTAGTAATTAAATTGAAATTTTTAGTGGATCTTTAATTCCCCCTTATATTTTATAATTACATAAAGTAATAATGTTCATATTTTAAATATCATACAAAAAAGATAATTTGGCTTGTTAAAGATCCAAATAGAATCCAAATTCTTAACAGAAGATCCTTTTTACTTGGGAGATATTGAAAGATTATTAAAAAAATAAGGTTTAAAAATGAATGCAAATTATCATGTCCATTTGTTCAATATTCTTGAGTCTCTATTATGTCAGCTAGTGTCCTAGAGACTATTTTATAAGAAAGCGTGGGCATAGTTTCAAATTTAACAATATATTTTATATGAAAATGTTTTATTTATGTTTAAAATAATAATTTTAGTTTGTGGTCTTTTTAAATTGAAATAACTTTAGCTTAGGGGGTAGTCTATTGTATCCTGTCAGTTTAGATTATTTTAATCTTATTTTTTTCTTTTTCTCACCAAAATTTAATAAGTAGCCCTTTTTCCTGATGAATGAGGTCGTCTTTAAGATGAATCGGTATTTGTTAGAATCCATGTAAGTTGATTTACACTAGCACACTGGAAAATACTTTGTGTCCCTGTTCTTACAAGCCAAACATTTACAGGTAACAGAAATAACTTGTGCTCTAGAAGAGTCTGGATGAGACTCATTGATTGAGGTGTAATTAACTATTCATACTGATGTATGACAGAAGGTTTATACCTGTTTACTGTGATGTCGAGTAGAATGGGATATATCAGTGTGTTGAATTGGACACCCAGGTGACCACAATTTAGTTTGGGCAACTACTTTCCCACATTTTGTATTTAGTTTTTGCTCCAAACTCCTGTCTCTGGAGCTTTCCCAGTTAGGACCTCATTCTGAACCTGAAAGTAAACCAAATACTGGAGTGATTTCAAATTCTGCTTCAGCAATTGTGTCTGCTTCTGTAGGGACCCCGGTGTTACCCAGCTGCGTGTGCCAAACCCCAGAATTAGGCTGCAACTGAAGTAGCCTAATTATGGGATGATGTTTTCTTCAGTTTCTGTGTGTCTTTTACCCTACCATAAGGACTAGTTTTCCTTGCTTGTCCTGCTTATTTTTAGAGTGGAAGAACAGTTGATTAGTAAAGAAATCCTGTATAAGTGTACATATAAGCCACTTCACTCAATTAATTGGAAGAAATAGAGGAAAGATAGGAGAACTCAGGAGGGCTGGTGGCCTAAACATAATAAATTCATATTCTTGTTCTGAAGTGATTTGTAGGTGTTTTTTCTCAATGTCCAGTTCCTTATCTGTGAAATGGGTATAATTTTGACTGCTCACAGACTTGCTGTAAGGAGTGAATGAATTATAAAAGTATTTTTAAATGTAAAATTGGTTTATAACTTTTACGGACATAAACATTACACTTCCACTAGAGTGCATTAAGCTGTACAAATTCCAAATAACATGATTTGTGTGGTTTACCAATTTTATGTTGTTTCAGATGATATATATTGAAGACACAATAGGATTGCGTGAGAAGTTGTTTTAGAGAATACGAACCCATCAAGTTAGCAATTCCCTTTAACATTTTGTGTGTTGTTAGTAAGACATAGGACTTTTGTAATTTATAGCTGTATGGACTTGTAGCGTCTGTGCAAGATCTGACTGCCCGTTTTATACAAGTTGGATATTGATAGAGGGTTAAAAATGCTATGACAGTCCATATTGCATGGTGTATTTGCTTCAATTATAGCATGTGTCGTATAGGCAGAGTGGCCAATATATTCATTATAAAAGCCATTAGCTCTTAGAAACATTAGAGATGTTTACTCCCACTTCTTAGTGTACATTTCTGCTAGCACATGACATGGAGGTCTTTCTGAGTTGACTACTTGTTTGATAAAGGTATCGTTTTCCTTTGGTTCATGGCAACTTAAAGTCTGGAAGTTTCTAGGAACCTAGATGTGAGGTCTTGTCAAAATCTTTCCAATTGCACAACACAAAGTAAAGGTAGAGATGTTCTCCCTGAGTTTACCCTTCTGGGCTGGAGGGCTACACCTCAGAGAGGTGGTCTGTGCGGAAGAAGCAGACTTGGGTGTGGTCTGCAGTCAAGTGGTCCACTGATATGGCCCCTGCAAACTTCAGGAACTGGGCTTTTGTGGATATCTAAAATGAAGAGTTGTAATTATATTATCAGAAATAGGTTGGCAGCCCTTGATCATATTTATGGTCAAAATTAAATCTAGTAGGATATGTAAGTCATTAGTAAACAATTAGTTTAAATAAGGCTTAGTTAGGAAATGTAAGCTTTAACAAAATGTAACTGAACAGGGCTTGAGGGTTTAAAGCTGTTTTCTTCACGTCTGTGTTGTGATTTGGCATTTAGGTAATGCCTTTCCTCCAAGGAGTTTAATGTGATTTACAGAACCAGTCTCAGTAGCTACTGATCACCAAGTTGCTAGGATTTTGTTTTTGAGTATGTTCTTTATCAGCAGTATCTGCCAGCTGTAACAGCCCAAATTAACCTGCTTTTCTTGGAAAGGATGCAGACCTGAGAAAGGACTTTAGGTTAACATCAACATAATATTTAGAATTTCTAATTTTTAAATAAGAAATAAAAAGCACATTTTAAATGGTATTTTATGCTTTTGGAGGCAGGACAGTATGTGCCTCCTTGCTCTGCTGCTTCCCCACAGCAACAAGTCTGATTCTAGGCACAGGGTGGGTGCTTTGTTAATTGCTTGTTAACTGCTTCCCGACATCCATCCAAGTTTCGATTTTGATGTGGCGGAGCCATTCCATGATTGTATCCAAGAGTACAATTCATAAAGTATACCTCTTTCAGTAGACACAAGGCACCTACCTTCTCTCTCTCTCTCTCTCTTTTTGCCTCCCCTCCCCTCTCCCAACCAAACAATGTGAAGGTAGGGTTATGGCAGCTTTACTTAGGAGTTAAAAGTTTCTACAATAATTCATAACTCTAAGAGTTCTCCAGATTTACAAGATAACTTTACTCCTTCGTGGTGGAAGTTTGAATTGATCGGTAATTCTTCCTGTAGATCTATGAAGGATTCTTTCTGCAGCCAGAAAGAACTGCATGATCAGAGCCATATTTTTATTTTAAAATATATTTATCTAATTTCTCTCTTCCCATTCTCAAAATATCAGCCACAATTATGAAGTTATGCCTACCCTAGTGAATTTCCAATAGCATTTAATTTTTTTTTTTAATCCCAACACCTTGAACGGTAATTTACCCTTTAAAGTCATGACTTGGACTCTACATTGGGTCTTGTGTGTTCCTTAATACCATTCGTTAGCCTTTGGAATAGAACTGTCACGTGTTACAGTGGGCAAAATCATTGTGGGCACGGAGAAAAATCTATTTCTTCAAACAAGATTGTGAGTTCTTAGACTAGTATTTTATAGTCTTGTTTATCCTTGAATCTCTTGTTTTTAAGACTTAGAATTTGTTAGGAAAGAGTTAATATATAGCTAACTAGAGCATTTTAGAAAAATATTAGCTCTGTGAATTACCAGGCCCCATACTTCCTGGTTCATTACTGATTTTAATACCTCTGTGAGGGTATTAAGGTTAACAGGAGCAGTAGAATTTGCATTAGCTATTATTATTTTGCCAGAGTTCTAATACATAGTTTATTGTAAAAGAATTAAATATATAGAGACCCAAATAAAAAAATCTAGCCATGTTCCCAAATCTCCATTATGAGCAATATTTTAGTGTTAGTTGTCAGTGATAGACTATACATTTTATATGCTTTTTAAATAGAGAAAGTGAAAAATTATAAACTAATCATCATTACAAGAGGTTTTTGTCCACCTCTGTTTTACAGACATTTGCCTTCCAGTTGTTTGAGAGGAAGTCAAATAAGAGAGGAGAATATCTTTTCAAGGGGTGGAATGATATTTCCTTATAAAAGTGACAATCAAGTAGTAGTCATTTGTATACTTACTTGCCAAAGTTTTAAAAAGGATTTTACATTCCTGACCCTAAATCCCCTGCTCCCCCACCCAGTATTCAGAAAGGGCTCAGCATAGATCCAGGTTTCCAGGGCCCAGGTCATTTTGGTTTTAGTCCAGGGCTTCTATGCCTGCACATGGCAAAGGCGTGGGTGGCACTTGTGTCCTAGGATGCAGTGTGTGTCGGGGGAGGTGGGGAGGACGTTCTGTGTCCAGGCTTAGGACCATCCATTTTCTGTCAGACCCACAAGCACCATCTGTGGGCTAAAATGCAGGTTAAACCTATTGAGAATGAGGTGGGATTTTAAAACAAAGCAAAAATTTTTAGTGTTATTATTTCAGTTCCCCAAGTTGTATCTCAAAATGTTGGGGAAATGCTGCCTTGACTGTTTCACTTTGCAAGGTTTTAGTAGATACCAATTTAGTAAATTAACTGAACTGTTAATCTCTTCCCTGTTCAAAAGATACCAGCAGGGTATATTTTGCTGAATTGATAAATTATTCTACTTAAGGACTAAGAAATCATTTGGTAAAATCAGGATTATTATTTCTTCTCATTTACTAATAACTTTCCAAGTTACGTTCTGTTGTTGCAAGTTTCTGTAATTTTTTTCTGTGACACCTTTCTATCGTCTGACTTTAAATAAAAATGTTTCTGATAATATCTATCTGGCACTCTGTTGCTTTTCTTTAACAAATCTTTATCATTTAAAGACAGAATACAGGGGCACCTGGGTGGCTCAGCTGAATGAGCGTTTGATTCTTGATTTCGGCTCAGGTCATGATCTCAGGGTCCTGAGATCAAGCCCCATGTCAGCTCTGTGCTCAGCCAGGAGTCTGCTTGAGAGTCCCCCCTCCCCTCCCAGCTCATGCATGCTCTCGCTGTCTCTCGCTCTCTAAAATAAATCTCAGGGCACCTGGGTGGCTTAGTCGGTTAAGCATCTGCCTTCAGCTCAGGTCAGAATCCTGGGGTCCTGGGATTGAGCCCTGCATCAGGCTCCCTGCTTAGTGGGGAGTCTGCTTCTCCCTCTCCCTCTGCCCTCCCACTTGTGCTCTTTCTCTCTCTCTCTCAAATAAATAAAATCTTTAAAAAATAATAAAAGATACAGAATACAGGGGGAGCATGTACTCACGTAAGAACCTAGAACTGGGGCCTATTGCAGGCCTTCCTAAAAACAAGGGATAGCAGTCCTCCAACATACCGTTAGTACACAAAAATTATGCTTCACTTAGCCACACAGATTAATAACATCTAAAGTCCTAATTCCTGATGCTGCCTTCATTCTGGATATGTAAGCGTCTCGTACATTAGTTTACATGAATTTTCAGCTAAAGGATCTGAATCCGAGAGGTTGCTGGCAAATGGTCTGCTTAGAGCAGAGCAGGAGCTCTTCCGGACCAGAGTAGAACGAAGCTCATTGCAGAGGAAGGAAGGGCTCACGGCAATGGGGTTTGCCTTCCCTTCCAGATCAAGAGCAACAAAGAACTCACTGATCTTGTATTCCTCAAAGGTCTGGAAGCCTCATCAAAAGAGGTTTTCTGGTTTCTGTTCTAGAATGTTCGATGGTCAAGGACACACTGTCTCAAATAAGGAGGCCTAGCAGATTTGTGGATTTAGTTATTGAGCAACTCTGTGGAAAGGTCTTTTTTGAGAGCTGGCCGTCTGGTCCTGGCATGCACTACCCTGAGTGTCAAACCCTGGGCAAGTCAGGACTTCCCCGAGCTTCACTTTCCTCATCAACAAAATCAGGATCCATCACTCATTTAAGAAAGACTGAACACGTAGCATATGCTATTAGGTGTTGGGTTACAGAGATGGGTAGGATGGACTGCTTTTATAGCCTACATTTGCCCAATGAAAAATGTAACGGAAACTCAGTCTGCAAAATGGATACAAGTGGAGACATTCTGGCTGAAGTTGGGGTGGTGTGCTGGATCCCACATGCACGTCACCTCAAAAGAACAGGAACACCTGAGAGAGCCCTCATCTAAATCCGTCCCCCACAATGGCAATCTTCTCATTGTAAAATTTGGCTATCACACTGCCTTCAAAACCCTCTGGGATTTCCCTCATCTGCCCCCAAAAGTCCAAACTTGGCGGCTTGGCAGTCCAGGCTCTTTTCCTGATGCCTTCCCTCCTCTTGTCACAACGCTGGGTCAGCAGAGGACGAATTGTCCTCTCTGTGAATGAGCTGGAAGTTTGTCCTCTGTTGCACCGTGAGCTATTTTTCTATTTGCTCTATCTCCCTGGGACAGGGGACAACACACAGGCTCTGTTCCCCAGGAGGAGCTCCGTCAGTAATTGCAGGAAACGAAACAGACCAGGATTCCAAATCAGAGGCCTTTATCCGTTTGGGTGACACACTCCAGGTCCCACAGCCTTTTCACAAGTCTACAGAAATGTTTGAGACTTGAAAAAGAATTTCAGTTTCAAATTGCTGTAAGAAACCGTAAAGGTGAAATGTTTAATTTTGAAAGAAAGCTATCAAATATTTTCATGTTTATAATGAATAATTATACAAGTATCTATTTTACACATATGTATACGCACATCCATAAATGTATTACACACACACACAGTGTGGAAGGAAGATGGGTGCTCTGATGACGCTAGAGTGAGATTTTTTTTTTAAGATTTTATTTATTTATTTGACAGATAGAGATCACAAGTAGGTAGAGAGGCAGGCAGACAGAGAGAGGGGGAAGCAGGCTCCCCGCCGAGCAGAGGTCCTGATGCCGGACTCGATCCCAGAACCCCGAGATCATGACCCCAGCCAAAGGCAGAGGCTTAACCCACTGAGCCACCTAGGCGCCTGCTAGAGTGAGATCTTAAGAAATGAGAGTACTTAGGGCCTGTGGAGGTCAACACAGGGCCCTGCTTCCAATCCGGAATTGAAAACCAAGAAATATCCTGGATGGGAAGAAACGGGGCTTATTCTGTAAACCTGGATCTTCACTAGAGTTAATTATATTTCTGTATCTGCAAGAAAAATGGGGTGTCTATCTGCACAGCTTTCTGTGCTTCGTGCATAGCCTGTTGAACAGGAAGATATTTTAGCTCGTTGTAAATAACTGCACATGCTTTATGTATTCATGCAGCAAATAGGAAGCGCCTTGTTGTTTGTCAGGCTCAGCAATGGGCCCTGGGGAGTCAGACTGAAACGGGGCAGATGGGCTTGGAGTTCACAGCTGAACGGAGGAGCCTGACGTGCAGTAAGCGTGGAATTCCAGGGCTCAGAGCAACATCTCTCAGGGCTGCTGCGCCGAAGGGTGCTGGGGGAAGGACACAGCGGCCAGCCTCCTTCTCTTCCCCGGAGGAACTTGGCCTGTACTTGTTTCAGCCCCTTACGGGCCGCACAGCTGAGTCTGCCCGCCATCTGGAGGCCATGCGGAGTAACGGCTCACGGAGGGAGTACCGAATCCATCCCTCGCACGTCTTCCGCAACACGGAAGGCTCTGGGCTCTGGGCTTGGTCTTAGGGGTGAACTGATTAGACCCACACCAGACAGATCCCAGCCTGCGGCAAGATTCACCCCGGCTTCACCCCACCCCCAAGTTGGTAACTCCCTCACACGCCTTTCCAAAAGCCACCCCTCCCAAGTGTCTGGAGCCCCCCCCCCCCCCGCGGAAGGGCCCTCTGCCTCCTCACTGTGACCCTGCAGGGGTCTCCCTAAGGAGACAAGCCTGGCCTCACAGGGCTTCTTCTTCTTCAGCAGGGACTGAAGGGCGGGCTGCAGGCTGACTCCTCATTCTTGCTCTGTCCTGTCTTCAGAAAGAGATTTGACGCTGCAAATTAGAGAGGTGAAATGGCAACAAGGGGGAGCCTGGAGAGGCTCGGTGCCAGGAGCGCTGAACGTCTGACTCTTGATCTCAGCTCAGGCCTTGATCTCAGGGTTATGAGTTCAAGCCCTGTGCGGAGCTCCACACCTCTACTTAAAATAATAAAATAAAATGGCAACAGTGCTGGGTAGAGAATAGGGGAAGGTGGGGTGGGAAAAAGGTCATAAAAAGGCCCAGCCAACCAAGGGGAAAACTACAGAGAGGAGGCCCACAGAGGAGAGAGTGTGCAGTCAACAACTCAGGGAGACCGAGTTCTGGGAAGAGCCCACTGCATCTGACACATTGGAACAACAATGAAATACTAAGCCAGATTTTTGAAGAATTAGTGGATGGTACAGAAACAAAATAGGAGGGAGACTAATATTTACAGGAACTTGGTTCTGAATAGCAGGAGAACATCCAGGGAATGTTTCTGAAAACAAGGAGACGTGAACATGAGCCAGAGAAAAGGTAGTTCAGAAAGAGAAGTGAGTACTTCTGCTGGCCGAGATGGAGTATCAGAGACCAAGTCTGTGCACACACAGCCCACCCGAAGGCACGAAAGCACCAGATGAAAATGTACAAAACCAACAGCCTCAGCCTTGGACCCCAGGCAGCACAGGACAGTCGTCCTTAAGAGACAAACCCAACGGGCAAATTCACACTCCTAGTTGCTGGTGTCAATAACCGTCTCTCAAAATGGATGGAAAAAGTAGAGGGACCATTAGGAAGGACATTCTTACCTCGCACACATGGAACGTTTATCAAGACAGACTCTAAGCCAGGCCACAAAACAAAGTTAAAAAAACTTAAAAGGATTCGAATGACACAAAGAAAGTTTTCTGACCACGAAGGAATAAAATCCGAAGTCAAAACAAAAATATTGGAATCCCCCACCCCGCCAAATCCTTTGAAACTAAACAACACAATTGCAAATAATCCGTGGTCAACAAAGAATTCAAAAAGGAAATTAGAACACATAATGAGAAAGAAAACAATAAAAATTGGAAGATAATCCTAAAGCTGTGCTTAAAAATTAGAGCACTAAAAGCTTATGTTAGAAAGGAACAGAGGTGCCTGGGTGGCGCAGTCGGTTAGGTGTCCAACTCTTGATTTCTGCTCAGGTCATGATCTCGGGGCTGTGGGATAGAGCCCTGCATCAGGCTCCCCGCTCAGCAGGCAATCTGCTTGTCCCTCTCCCTCTGCCCCTCCCTCAGCTCACGCTCTCTCTCTCAAATAAATAAAATCTTCAAAAAAGAAAAAAAGAAAAAGGAAAGAACACTACAGAACCACGATCCTCCCTTCCACGTTCAGAAACTTGAAAAGGAGAGCAGGTTAAGCCCAAAGTCATGATAAGAAAAGAAATATTAAAGAGAAGAAATCCATGAAGTAAAAAACAGAAATCTAAGAGAGAAAGTCAATAAAACTAAAAGTTGGTTATTTAAAAACGCACATAAAATGGAGAAATCTCTACATCAATCTTTCAGAGGAAAACATCGGAGGAAATCTTGTGACCTAAGTGCTGCAAAGAGCCCTTGGGAGCTGGAAAGGGTTATGTCACAGTCATCATGCTGAAGGAAAGAAGCTAGAGAGGAAAGAAAGAATGTTACTATGGGATCCCAGATTTACAAAAATCCTAGAGAATGCGGGGTGCCTGGGTGGCTCAATGGGTCAAGCCTCTGACTTCGGCTCAGGTCATGATCCAGGGTCCCGGAATCGAGCCCCACCTCGAGCCCCGCATTGGGCTCTCTGCTCAGTGGGGAGCCTGCTTCCCCATGTCTCTCTCTCTGTGTGCCTCTGTGCCTACTTGTGATCTCTCTCTGTCAAATAAATAAATAAATCGGTTAAAAAAAAAAATCCTAGAGAATGCTAACTGATCTTCATGCAGCAATGCCAGAAGCCCTTGTAGGGACCCCATCCCAGGCTAACACCACCTCAAGCTTCTCCGTACCTTGAACTTGACCGACCTCCCAGTCTAACCTACGTATCTTCCCGTACCCAGCTTCCTGTATAACTGGGACTCCTCTCACTTTGCAATGCCTTAATAAGGGCTCAAGCTGATGCAGCCTGGATGATTTCCCCCTCCTTCCACAGTCTATACATGATGTTCCCTCTAAGCCCAGAAACAGCATTCTGCCCAGGAGGAGATCGGCCTCATGAGAGGCCCAGGGACAGTCCCCCGAACCAGGAACGCGGCCAGGGCAGCTCTCTGCGAAGCCCGGCCCCGGCCATCTGGCCCTCGCCCAACCCACCATGTCACCCAGGCCGATTCCACCTAAAAGGCACTCCCCGCTGTGGGCGCCCCATCTCAGGGTTGAGGTCCACATCGACAGAGAGTCTGACTCAGGGAATACTTCTCAGCCTTTATAAGCCTTCCTGAACCAGGGCTGCCAGTGATGGGGGCCCTCTCGTGCCAGTTTTTCACAGGCTCAGCTCATCATAGTCCAGGTTTAAAGTTTCTCGAAGTCTGTGCCTCAGCAGTTTTCTTCTCCGCTGCACACAGAAGGCAGCAACTTCCAATTCTTCTGGGTCTGAGGAAGGTGGTCTCAAGCCCTGGAGGAGAGAGAGGTAATTTTGGGTACTAGGGGGCACCGTGCACACTCACTGGAGCTCTTGCTTAGTTAGGGGACTCCGCTGAGTGAGGGTGGAGCTGATTTTCTGACATTCTAACCCTAATTTTTTTTCCAGTTAAATTATTTATTTATGTATTAAACTCTACACCCAACATGGGGCTCGAACTCATGGCCCCAAGATCAAAAAGTCACATGTTCTTCAACTGAGCCAGGCCAGGCACCCCTGGCCATAATTTTAAAAAGATCAAGGTTGGGTCACCTGGGTGGCTCAGTTGGTTAAGGGACTGCCTTCGACTCAGGTCATGATCCCAGGGTCCTGGGATCAAGCTCCACGTCGGGCTCCCTGCTCAGTGGACAGCCTGCTTCTCCCCCTCCCTCTGCCTGCTACTCTGCCAGCTTGTGTTCGCGCACTCTCTCTCTCTCTGTCAAGTAACTAAATAAAATTAAAAAAAATTTTTTTTTCTTTTTTTAAAAGATCAAGGAACTGCGTTTGCAGAGGTCTTCCGAATTAGAGCCCACTCGTTCACTCACTCGGGAAAGAAGTGCAACAGAACAAAGGATCCTATGTTGGTCACCATCAAAGGTTCTGAGAACGTAGCCAATTAAAGACTTCTCTCTCTACCCTAAATTCTGCCTCCTTTGGGATTTTGCTTTATTCATTTTGCTTTATGCGAATTATCCGTGGGTCTTGGGCCCATGGCCTAAGCGGAACCGGGACACAGGCGCACGGTGCCAGGACCCAGCCCCACTCTCAAGTTCTCCAGCACGCAAGCGGCCCGGGGGCTGGGCTGTGGGGACCGGCTCCACCTCGAAGGGTGCTGTGGGGTCCGTTGGGGGGCTGGGACTGTGGCCAAGCCATCAGGGAGGGACAGACACTGTTCCCCGAGGGGCCCGGCCTGAGCTTTTCTGTCATCATTCTTCATATCCAAGAGACCGGAGCCTATAGCTAAAATAGGCACATTCTTCAAATGCTTTTCATTGGGTGTGCATATACTATGTGCTCTTCGCGCTTAACTAGTACGAAGTTTCCTTCAACTTGACATGAACATTCTCCTTCGATTTAGTTAGCCTCCATGCAGCAGCCCACAATTCCAGGTCTGCAGCTTCATGGAGTCAACTTTTTAAAAATTTTAATTTCAGAGTTTAGTTTTAGAGTGATCCAACCCTTCCATCCATCTCCCAGGGCGCATCACAAGGGCACGTGCAGTTTCCATTTTAATAAATGTTCCCTTCGGCCGGTGAGCCTGAGCCCCGGTGCCGTGTGTGTGCAGTGTCTGTCAATGCCTGCTTTGGGGGTCGGCACCTACCCGGAGACTCGCAGCTTCCGTGGTCCTCACGGTCTTGGAGACGGCCCGCAGGAGCTGCTCCGTATTTTCCAGCAGGAGCTCTTCAGACGACCTGCTTCTCGCCAGCGAGGCCTTCACGCTGGAGCGTTTAGGGGAGGGAAGCAGACAACGTTACGCCAGAGAAGAGATGCGATGTCAAATACACCTGTACCAGAAGGTTCTACCGTGGGAGCCTCTTCTAGAAAGCTGGGATGCCTTTTTATCGGGACGACTCTGAGAAGAAAATGTCCCAAAGGCAAAATTTCACGTGTTAAAATGAAATTTATATTTTAACACTAAGAAAGCATGAGCCGTACAGTACCTACAGTTTAATAAGAAGTGTGTTTTTCTAGAAAATAACAGAAGAGAAGCAGCAGAGCACGTGGCAACATCTCTAGATGCTGAAGGGAACAAGAGATTTCGCACTGGATTGCATTCAGGACTTCAATGTTCTACTCCAAGATCACAGGAATTCCATTACACACCTCGATGACCTTTGTTTAAATGTATGTAACTGGGTTGAGTTAGACAAGCTGGCATTCCACAGAGGCAAATACAGACGTGAAATGGACGTTCCTTTAACTTTGGTAAAATCTCAGGACCTACGTGCTTTAGAAGACTGGGAGCTTGGTAAATACGTCTGTATTCATCATGCCTGTGGACTTTCCATATTTCAGATGCATTGACTCTTAGAGCCCTGCTGACGTTGGAACGACTGTCCCTCCTGGGGTTCGCCATTGGCCA
Organism: Martes martes; assembly: GCF_963455335.1. Taxonomy (NCBI): domain Eukaryota; kingdom Metazoa; phylum Chordata; class Mammalia; order Carnivora; family Mustelidae; genus Martes; species Martes martes. The sequence goes on along the minus strand of NC_137896.1, from coordinate 102,517,238 downwards.
GAGAGAGTAAATGACCCGTTGATCCGGACACAGGCAAACCAGCCCATGCCCCGAACACCTCCTTTTTGGCACTCTCTCCCTGGAGGCTGCAGCCCTTATCACCCCAGGGTCAGGTACCAATTAGAGATCATCTCTACACTCCTGGGGCCGCTTGAAAATACTCAATCTAACCTGTCTTAAACCTGTTTGCTTCCTTCCTCTGCCTTGCCCATTCCTTCCCACGAAAACCCCAGTACAGGCTTTCATCGTGTTTCTCCCTGGCTCCCGCTGCTTTCTGACCAACCGTGGTGCTTCCCTGTGCGGCCCTGCCTGGTGTGCCATGCCCCCTGTTTCTAGGAACCTTCTTCCTCCAAGCCAGTCTTTTCCACATTTCCACATCTTACCGTACCTGATGGAAACAAATCCCAAGTACCCTTATAACAGTACCCATAACTGAAATGCTAAAATTAATTGTAGTTCCTGTATCCTAAGTACAAAGGGTTGGGTAGCTATCCTTGAAATGATTGTGTACCTGAAATAGTATTTCCCGGAGAACAGGAGCCACATTTTATTTTTAAAGAATTGTCTGAAAAAATTCACATACCCTGTTCTTGACAATGTTACTTTTATGCCTCCTAGCGACTGATAATAATTTTAACTATCAACCTTTCCCATAACATAAGAATATTATGAGTACGGGTTTGTTACTGACAAATATGCCAATGCAGGTGTTGGGAGACTTGGGCTGGAAGGAAACCAACCCCTGTTTACATTAGGATGTTTGTTTTTTGTTTTAAAGATTTTATTTATTTATTTGTCAGACTCTCTCTCTCTCTCTCTCTCTGCCTGCCTCTCTGCCTACTTCTGATCTCTGTCTGTCAAATAAATAAAATCTTTTAAAAAATTATTTAAAAAAGGGGTGCCTGGGTGGCTCAGTGGGTTAAGCCTCTGCCTTCGGCTCAGGTCACCATTCCAGGGTCCTGGGATCGAGCCCCGCATCAGGCTCTCTCCTTAGCGGGAAGCCTCCTTCCTCCTCTCTCTCTCTCTCTCTCTCTGCCTGCCTCTCTGCCTACTTGTGATCTCTGTCTGTCAAATAAATAAAATCTTTTAAAAAAATTATTTATTTATTTGTCGGAGAGAGAGAGAGAACACAAGCAGGGGGAGCAGCAGGCAGACCAGGCAGAGGGAGAAGCAGGCTTCCCACTGAGCAGGGAGCCTGACGCAGGGCTCAATCCCAGGGCCCCGGGATCATGACCTGCGTTGAAGGCAGGCGTTCAACAGACTGAGCCACCCTCGTGCCCTAAATGAATAGATCTTAACGTAAGTGTTCTACTGCTACAGTTTCCCTTAGGCTGATGACATTCACAGTGCTTTCACTTTGTAATTAAGGTATTTTTAGACAACTGGTTTTTTGGTTAGATATGATTGGTATAAAAACAAATAGAGAACTAATGCTCAAAACATAAACATGATTACAAAATAGAGATGCGTCATTTCTGTTTCTGGATGAACTCTGACGTGATGTGAGCAAGGGGGGACGGCTGCGGCAGGTACACAGTGCCGTGACCGGAGGGGGATCCTTGCAGGGGAACAGATGTTCTGATGTGTCTGATTTTTAAACATTTCTTATAGTTACTTTATGTTCACACCTCCTCAGGATCTAGTTCCGTGTGTTAAATCTTCTTTTTTTTCTTAAGTATATTGCCAGATATACTATTTTGGGGATCAAAGGAAAAATGACAGTGACTTGAAATGTGTTTTTTGGTCCTCTTTAATAATTCTCTGTATTTTCAACATCTGTTTAGCATTCTCAACATAAATGTAGACTCTTGGAGGAAACATTTTTAAAAGTATACAAAAAAAACCCCAAAGCAAAAGAAGATCTCCCCCTTCCTAAGCCCTTCCTCTGGTTCTCGAGAAGGCAGAGTACAGCCGTGGGGCCCAAAGCCATTTCCCACCTGGAGATGATGCGGAGCTGGTTGCTCATTGTCTGAATCTGCTCTACCACACACAAAAGCTCCTGGGAACATCTTTGATCGATGCAGTTCTTAGCAATGATGCGGATAAGTCTGGCGAAGTTTTCTCCAGAAGTCGCAATTTTCCTGGCAGAGGTAATGAGCTGATCTTTGGTCTATATCAAAGAAATGAGAGGGTTAGAAGTCGATCAACAGCGCCCTCCCAGGTTTTCTCTAAGAAATCGGTGGCAAATTAGAAAGCATCCAACGGGACGCCTGGGTGTCTCAGTCAGTTAAGCGACTGACTCTTGTTTTCGGCTCAGGCCAGGACCTCGGGGTTGTGAGATCGAGCCCTGAGTCAGGCTCCACGCTTAGCATGGGGTCTACTTGGGATTCTCTCTCCCTCTCCCTCTGCCCCTTCCCCTGTTCACACTCACTTGCACGTTCTCTCTCTCTAAAGAAAAACAAATAAAAATATTCTTTAAAAGCCTATAAAAGCATCCAAAACTTGTTTGGCAACAAGGTACGTCAGCCCCAGAATGAACACATTTTAGCTTGGTCTAAATCCATGATCTCCCGAACCTCCTCCAAAGGCTTCAGGACCAGCCACGCAGAAGCTCACTCTCCTGAAAACCAGAGGAATGAAGCAGTCCGCACCCAGGCTCCTGGGGGGAAACTGCTGTAGGGAAGGCAGCCCAGCCTCCTCGTGGTCTAGCCCTTTTCCCACAGGAGCCATGGCCTACACTAGCTCAGGGTGTTTTCAGCAGACCCAGGGCAGAGATGAGGCCCCTAAGAAGGGTCACGTCTGGGGAACATCTAGGCTGAAGGGGATCTCGGCTGGAGCAAAGGCACAAAGGACTACAGTCCCGTGTAGACCTTCCTAGCTGGGAAACGATCATAAATGGGCTGGAGACAGAAAACAGAACCTTTAATGCAAATAAAATCTTAAACATCACAGTGAATGCTGAAGCAACCACCAACCGCAGGAGAGTAATCTTGTGTAGACCTCCACCACGAAAGGAGGTGCTTCCTTTTTCTGTCTTTCCAATGGACCCCACCTTCCTCCTTGTTTCCTCCAGCTCCACCCCAGCCTCTGGGCTGAAGCGTGGCTGACAGGGCTGGTTCTAGATTAGTGTCATGGGTCTAACATTCTGCTTCAGGAAACCCTAGGTCCCTGGGGCTGCCGGTATTCCCCTCACCAGCTATTTTAAACTGTTTTCTCTTATTGAGTTTGGAGGTTAAAATCTGGAAGGTATTAACACTGAGATTTGGGAGGTTTGTGCGAGAATTCTACAGAGGCACTCACTCTATCTTCCCAGGCACTAGGCTCACTAGTAAAGACTATCATTTGTCTGTTCTGTCATTTCCCCTTATGCGCACATTTCCCCAGGGAACTCCAGTGGGGGGAAGGTCAGCATATTCCTGGTCCCTCAGCCACAGGGCATGGCCAGCACCTAAGTCCTATATAAATGAGACTGTCTGAGATGTTTGGAAAGAAAATGGGAGTTAGTGAAGGAATTCCCTTCTCAGGGAATGACCCCTGGGTAGTCAGTGAGAAAGTAGCTGGTTGAACTGAGCAGGGCAATGAAAAGTCTGAGTCTTGGGTGTGGCGGGGGCTGCTGGGTTTGAATCAAGACGAGGGATGAAGAGAACTAGAACAGCCACACATGATTGAACTTGGCCTCCAAATGCCAGTGGAAAGCAGCCCCTTCCTCTTCAGCCTGTGCTGGCCCCGAATGGCTATCCGTTGGAAGGTGACAGCTCTGTTACTTCTATCTGAGAGAATTTCTTTTAAGATTTCATTTATTTATTTGAGAGAGAGAAAGCAAGAGAGAACAAACAGGGGGAGCAGCAGAGGGAGAAGGAGAAGCAGGCTCCCCGCTGAGCAGGGAGCCCAATGAGGGGTTCATTCCCAGGACCCTGGGATCATGACCTGAGCCGAAGGCAGACGCTTAACAGACTGAGCTACCCAGGCACTCCTCTTTGGGGGAATTTTTTAAAGATGTAAATAGCCCCCTTCAGTTCATCCTTTGGGGATATGAATGAGTCCTTGATTTTAGTGAGTTGCAGTTTCTGACAAATGATCTTTCCTGGTGCAGTAAGACCGAGACTTCATGATTGAGCCCAAAAGATGAGGGGCAGAGAGCAGTGAATTCTAGGACGCACCCAGATAGAGAAAGAAGAGAACACGGTAGAGCGCTATGTGCCCATCAGCCCAGAGCGCAGCCCTTCCTTTCTGGGAGCTGCCCGGCCTGGTCTGTCCCAGCTCCCACATCAGCCATAGGGGGCGCACTGCCCCCATGGTGCCCAGCCCCTCCACCACCGCAAAAGGCCAAGTACCAAGATGGGTCCTCTCCTCCTCAGACTCTCAGCCATCAGGAGCACCTCTGCGGCCATCTCGCGGGTAATCTGGATGATTCTGCTCCCCCCGTCTGCACCGCCATCCTCTGGGAGGGACTGGTCCAGCTCAGGGTTCAGCCAGGCCAGGGGACTCAGGGAGCTGGATGTGGGGCTGACGGGCTGCTCCTGCAAGAGGACAGGGTACAGCTAATGAGACTCCAGATGCTCAGGCCTTCAACTACTGGGTGGATGGCCCTCTCACCACTTTTCAAGGAAGAGTGGGAGTCAAGACGGCTTCCTGATTCTCCACGTGCCAGCAGCTCGAGGCGGTTTTCTCCCTGTACACAGGAAAACCATGAATCCCTATTACTAGGTGCTCCATTCATCCAGAACTTTCATAAACTGGAATCTTGTATACTCAGATCCCAGTATGGTTCCAATATCCCCCTTTTCTCTCCTTCTGTGAAGTGTCAGGCCTTACATGGGAGAAGGGAGACTCTGTAGCTCCTAGAGGAAATTTGGGAAGCCTTGAATATTCTTTGAGGACCCAGACACTTTCTCACCAATCACTCCATGTGAAAGGACTTTACAGTTCTGATATGAATAATTAGGAATATTCTCCTATGAACGTGTTATTTTTCAAGTGAGAAAAAGAGTTAGCGCTGGCACCCAGAAGTGAGCGGGCACGCATAGCTAGGCCAGGTTATTTTTTTTATTGGATCCTTTGTGGAGCCTCCCCTTAGCCTTTTCCAGACTCTGGAATTGAGACAAGTTGTTCTGGCTTGGAGCCAAATCCAAAAGCAGAGGATCAAGACTGGCCTTGACGTCTCTCCATCCCACCCACCAGATCCTGAGCTCCTGAGGGCAGGGGTATAGGTGGGCACAGAACAGGGTGGGAGGGACCTCCAGGCCTGCCCCCAATACCTGTTGTTCCCCAATACGCCGGAGTAGCATCCTAATGCCTCAGAAGGGATAGAACTATTAGATGTCGCTTTTGAAAAAGTATGAGGTCGTGAACATGATAAATTCTATCTAAATTGGGAGATAGAAGTTCCTGATTCTGTTTGGTCGCAGGCTGTTAATGTAACAAATGTTTGGGCAAAAGAGGAATGGACATCAAAGGTAAGTGTTCCGGTCCTGCGGAAAGACCTGCCTATGTTCTGTCTTCGTCATGCTCCCCCAACGCCGAGCACACAGGAAGGGGTCTATAGCTAACGGTGTGGAACCAGGAGACCAACCATCCCAGGAAGGCGTGGGGTGAACTGTATCTTTTTGGCTGTTGCTACAGAGCTCAGGCGGGTATGGAAGTTGCCCTGCAACAGACGAGGGGGCGTGAGTCTGCGGCCAGGAGACCGCAGAGGACAAGATCCAGGGGACCTACCCTGGGATCTGGGTGTTCCAAAGCCGTGCATTTGGCTCCAAGCTTGGCCCAGGAGGAAGCAGAGGTAACAGCTGCTAAGACTGTGGGAAGCATCCTAATTAATGCCTCAGGCTCAACTCAGAAAGTGTCCGGGTGAGGAAAACAGCAACCAGCCAGCTGCGTGGCTGAAGGGGGTACAGAGTTCCGTAGTGAAGGCTTAGGTTCTGGCTGCTTTTCTCTCCAGCCATCAAGTATTCCCTTTCACACCAGGAGCAAATCTCAGCACAGGCACTGGAAGGCCTTCTGGCTACGAGCTCACTCAGAGGTTTTGTTGCTTGGAGAGTCCTCCCCATCTTTGTGGACAAGACAGATCCCCTGCTTCCTCTGAATCTCAACTGGAGACTGCCTTCCTCTTAGGAGACCTCTAGAACTTCTGTTTCATTCCTTCCGTGACCACTTTGCCCCGAACTTGAGCCCCTTCTGCACTTGTAGTCTGTCTTTAGCACCCTCGCAAAGAGGCAAAATCACTTACTGGGCCCTGTGAAGCAGCAGCATCTGTGCTTGCTTTGAAGGATCTAAAGTAGTAAGACTGAGGCCTGAACGCTAGTAACAGATCTATCTGAGGCCTTCTGGGTCTGTGCACATGGAGGAATCATCTGGTTCGCTATTGTTTTGTGCTGCTCCTTCAATTAAATAGTCCCCTGCCTCCTGAAAACTGTTCGTCAGCCTTCTTTTAGACAGGCTGGGATGTCCCCTGAATGCTGGGAGGGGTGAGCTTTTCTGGAGAGGGACCAGATTACACTGAGGTGTTCAGGTTACCCAGATGGGGCCCTGGAGTAGGTGAGAAGAAGAGGGGGAAAGGGAGAGAATCCACCCAAGACTAAGACTCAACCACAGTGACTGCAAACAAGGGCAAAAATGGCAAATGTGCGATCTGTGGTCCTTGAGTCAAAGGTTAAGAAAGCAGAAAATAATTCCTTTCAACTCGTGTCTCATATTCAACTGTCAGGGACTTTAAGCACTCAAAGCCAGATGTCTGACTTTGAAGAGTCTCCAGGCTCTGCAATAAGGGAAAAGGCCTAGCACTGTGTGTAAGATCCCCTTACCTGGAATGAAGAATTCCCACTGGTGGCCAGAGTGCCCAGAAGACGCAGAACCCCTTCCCAAACCCACGTCCTCCCTCAGCAGGTTCTCTCGGGCTCACTGTCTGAGGTGTTGATCTGGGCTAGACAGAGGGTGTGTCTCTGCCCCCCGGGAGCAGAGTGTCCCCAAGGAATGGGACAGTGGAGCAGACAGATACCATGCATGGTGATTCTCTATTCTGCAGGCCCTCGAATCGAGGGGGTGGGCGCTCGAGGCAGAGCCCCTGTCCCTATCGGAGTGACGTGTGTAGGACCGTGCTTCCTCTGGGATAGGAACCTTGGAACGTGAGGCCTTGCTCCTCACCCAGGGGAAACCAGCCTCCAGCAGGAGAGATGACGCCCCTTCATGGACAGGAGTGGCAATGAAGGCTGAACGGTCCTGCTGTTCTCTCCACCAGGGGGCGTCAGACCTGGCCGGCAGGCCTCACCTGCCCTGGTGCAATTGTGCAGAAAGGCTCCTGACGGGAGGTTTGGACAAAAAGGGGATGTGTCAGGGGAACAGAGAGAGATAGAATGTTCTTGAAGCCAGTGGCATCAAGTAAGCGTCAGAAAGATCATATGCAGAAACAGATAAGGAGACTGCAGGCTACTGATTTCACGAGACAAACAGCTACGGAGCAAGGCAGGCCTAAAAGACAGCTGGAAACTGAGGCCTTAGGCTGTAGAGGAAAAGGCACTGTGCCTGCTCTCCTCCCAGCTACTTTGGGAAGAGGGTCCCCTCTCATGGTAATGACCCTTCAGGGAGAGAAAGGAATTCAAGAGGAAGGGAGTGGAGGCACACGGTCTGGTCAGCTTTGCCTTGGGAGAAGGCCCCGGGAAGGGCTTGGAAGGGTCCACGCAGCCAAGCATAAGGTCATGAAGGGGATGGATCGAGTTGTGCATAAAACGCCAGGCTGAGCACACCTGCTAGGGGATTTCTTGGCCATCACCGACCTACTGTACCTCCCACTGACTCTGGTCACAGCAGGTCTAAGTAAATCAAACATCTGGGCTCCCCAGTGGCTGACTGTCCTGTCTGGTGCCCTAGAAGGAAATGACTCCGTGTGGAAAGTGTCCAACAGACCCAGCAGCCTTCCAACAAACTTTCTGCCTAGGCTGCTTCAAGTTGGATCCCTACCATTTGCCAACAAAAGTACCTCGACTGGGGCAGGGGGGTAAGATCACAGAGGCCAAGGCGGCACAAGGCAGCCTGACCCACAGGAGGAGTGCTGTCGGTCCCCGCGAGGGGAACCACTTCCAGCCGGGGCAATGGGGAAAAGCTTCACAGAGGTCAACAATCACAGCCACCACCTAGGGGAAGGACACTTTCTACGTCCCTCCAGGCAAGTGTGAGGATTTTACACGGAAGCTTTCGTTAACCCTCTGCCAGAAAAGTATCAGTGTTCCTGTTTCCTAGACTAGAATCTTGAAGTCCAACCCAGCTCAGAAGCTTCACTGAGGTCTCAGAGCTACAAAATGCTGGAGGCAGACAGAGCCCCGGGCAGTGAGATTCTTGATCTCAGATTCTCAAAGGCTCCGCTACTCTGTGCTGCCTGCCAGAAGTGAATTACACAAGTAGGCACCAAGACAGCTTTTTCTGGAACTTGGCAGCGGCCTGTGGTTACTAGAAAGAGGGCTGTGGTGGGGGAGAAAGAAAGATGCTGACTGCCCTACCGTGTCCGGGTCAGCCGCGATTGTCCCGGGGCTGGCTGGATCGGCAGCATAGGTCCCCGCTGATATCTCTGGGGTGTTTTGGGGCGCAGCACCCTGAGAATCCACACTGCCCATGGCAACAGCTCCTGATGCACGCTCATCACAGCAGAGCTGGGGCTGGGCAGCGTCCCATTCATCCCTGGGTTTCATCACTGTTGTCTCCTCACTGGGCTTCAGGCACTGGGCCAGGAGTCTCCAGGCCTCGGTGTGACCACCCTTCCAGGCCTGGAGCTGGGCTATAGCACAATGGGCCTTGGCTGCCCACTCCCACTGAAGCCAGTCCAGGGTGTGCATTCTCCACTCTTCTGGGAGTTCTTGGAGCACTGGGACCCTCTGGGCCACCTCTTTGGTGAGGATGAGAATGCTCTCCAGAGCCATAAAAAGATCTTCCTGGCCGGGCCCAGACTCCTGACTTCCTGCCACGATTTCCTGTGCAGCTTGGATAGCAGACACCATTCTTTCCAGGGAGTTTTCTGGTCTGGTCTGAGGTTCTTCACAGACAGGGAGGCTTGGACAGACGGCATCTTGGAAGGTATGTTCATAGTCGGCATTGATGATGCTGAGGTGGCCAGTCAGGGCCTTGGCTCGAAAGCACAGCTCCAAGCAGAGAAGTTCAAAGCGTGTGGACAGGCTGGGAGATGGTTTGGGGGAGGAGGCCAGGATCTCAGCCACATCCAGCACAGCATCTGTGAGCACGTGAATTTCCCTGAGCAAAAAGGAGACCTCACCTTTTACCAGCACATCCCCACACAGGAGGCTAGACAGCCTGGCAGCCTCTTGTAGCCTCTGAGAACCACCTGCTGCCTGGGCCAACCCTTCCTGCAGTCCCTGCTGGTCCTTCATGGCCTGTCGCAGGGGCAGTAAGAACAGGCCTTGTCTCCTGCTGAGTCTCTCCATGCACTGGAGTAGGTCTTGGACAGCCACTGACCATAGAAGACACCCATTGTCCATGCTCTCCTTGCATGACTTAGGGGTTTGAAGACCATCAGAAGTCAGAATCTGGTCCAACAGCTGTTTAGCTTGGGTCTCCACCTCCTCCAATCTGCCTTGCATTTGTAAAAGTGTTTCTGGATGCCCAGTCGAGGCAGGGTCCTTCTTCTTTAAGTCCACAGGCCCACTTTTGGCTGCTAGTTGAACCACTGAGGCTAAATTCTGCTGAAGCTCCATGAACACTGCCATGTTCCCTGGAAGATCAGCTGCTGGGTTGTGACAAAGTAGCTGTTGACACAGAAGGTACCAGTCACCAGCCCTGGCCACCAAATCCTGCCCAGTTTCCCTGGGTCTCCCAGACAGCTGGAGAGCCACTTCCAGAAGCCCATCACTTCTAGCAGTTGAGCAGTGTGCTAGCTCCCTTGCTAGGTCAGTAGCAGAAGGTGCTAGTGTTGGGGTTTCCTGGAGTTCAAACATCCTCTCTGACCCCAGTGGTCCCTTCCCAGCCAGGGCCTCTTGAAGTACATCCACAGCTGCCTCCTGCTCCTGCAAGCTGGTGCTAGCTGAGGTCACTGCCTGGTGGCTCTGGCTCTCTACAGCAAGGATGAGTTTGCTGACGGCTGGTAGCAGAGATTCCCTCCTTTGTGGATGGGTGTCAGGAATCAGGAAGCAAGAAAGATTGTCCCTCGGTGGATAGGAAGTACCTGAGTTGCTTTTCTCCAATCCAGGTTCCTCCTGGTGTTTGGGTGCAGGATCTGTAGAGTCCTGAAGGCTGGGAAGAAAAAAATAAGGTCGTCCCTTAGCGGCGTCAAACCTTTGGACCTGGTCCCGGAGAGGGCTGAGGATATCTGGGTGGTTAGTCCCATCCAGCCCCTCTTGGATGCTCCGGGCTGAAGAGATCAGATGTTTTGCCGTGGTTAGAAACGCATCTGTGCTCTGAGCGCTGTGCCCACCTGAACAGCACTCAGCAGCTGCACTCAAGAACAGGGAAGACTGCTCCAGCTGCTGGATCAGGACTCTCAGGCCATTCCGGAAAATGGGATCTCGATGTTGGTCCACATACCTACTCATCACCTGCACTATGTGTGTGGCTCGACCCTGTAAATATGCCACAAGGCCAGGAAACTCTTTGGAATCTCCACTCCTCAAAGCCCGTGTAAACAAGTCCAAGTGGTTGGTCATTTCCTGAATGGACACACTCAGGAACTCAGGAATATTGAGAACGTCATCGAAACATGCCAACAGGCCTTCAGAGGCCTTGGTCCATGCCTGAAGCAGGGCCTGCAAGGCATCAGGGCTCCAGTCCAGACCAGACCCTTGGGGGCTTTGTGAAAAAAGCTGTTGCGCTCTGACCACAAGCCCCCAAAGTCCTGCCATGGCGACCTCCATGTCTTTGCCCGTTTGTTGTCGGGGGCAGCAAACCAAGACCGAGTGAGCCACGCTGAGCATCTGCTTGGCCTGGTCACGGAAAGCAGCAAGGAAAAGCTGGAGTTTCTTTGACAAGGCCTCGCCATGGCACGGGGAACCCAATGGGCGAGCAGCCAAGGCGGCCTGGACCAGTCTTTGAAGAGGACTTCGCGTGTCAGTGAACGTGTCTAGGATCTGGCGCAGCAGCCCAGCCCAGACTCCCTGAGTGAGGGCCTCGGTCGCGGCCTGCAGCGCCTCGCACTCCCACCCCGGCTCCGGGCTCCCGGGAGGCCCGTGGATCCCACCCAGGCGCCAGGCGCCCCGCAACTGCAGCAGCTGGCCGCAGCGGGCTACCAGGTGCAGCCTCTCGGGTGTCGCGGAGCAGGTGGCCAGGCGCATGCAGTGCCACACCACGGCGGCCAGCAGCGCGTCCACTGGGCCGCCGTGCATGCGCTCGGGCGCCGGCGCCGCCAACATCTCCTGCAGTCGCCGCAGGTGCCAGGTGAGCGCGCCGGCAGCCGGGGCCGCGGCTCGGGGCTCCAGCTGCGCCAGGAGCTCGCCGAGGGTCTTCCTGGTCTGGGCCAAAGTGTGGCTCTGGGAAGCGGCCAGCTGCGGGTCCCGCGGACGCTGCAGGTGGCCGCGGGCGGCCTCAAGCAGCGCGAGGACACAGCCTCGCAGCAGGTGGCCGGCGCGGCCCAGGCGCTCCCCAGGCCCGCGCGCTGTCAGGCCGCCCAGGCGGAGCATCGCCGAGGCCAGGTCCGCGAAGGGACCGCGCAGCGAGGCCGCGTCCTCCCCATACTCCAGCGCATCCAGGCAGGTCAGGCACCACCCCGCCGCCTGCACCACCTTCCTCGCCGTCACCGCGTCTTCAAGGAGCAGGACCTGTTCGGACAGCCGGGGGTGGGGGAGAGCTTAAAAACGCTGGCACGTTCCAGGAGCGACAGCGGACAGCGGCTGCTGCTTCCCTCCCCGCCAACATCACAAGGCTGCAGAGTATAGAATCTCAGGGCCAAAACAAAACAATGTAAGGTATCTAGGAGTGACCTTTAAAGTAAATACTTGGCTTGGCTGAAAATGTGAGGCTTCCTAAATTTGAGCTCCGTTTAATGGGAGGTCAAACTTGGGTTTGGAGTGGGCATCTCTAGGTTAGAAGAAGAGCAGTCAACGGTCTGTGTGGTAACTGACACGTAGCTAAAGGAAAAGTGTTTAGGAGGGACCTATTGTTGGGAGGACTATAAGAGGGATTATAGGAGAGATTTACTTACTATTTGGATGAGGATGATAGGGGCTGGATAAATGGCATGTCTAGGAAGTGACAGAGCGGGTACCCAAGCACTTCCAACAGACTGCCCTTCTTCCCCTCTGCTCCTCCCATCAGCAGGTGCCCAAAAGCCCTTTGGCTTTGCCTCTCACATGGCACCATTTCCAGTCTCACATTAATGAGGGTCTGTTAAGTTGCCAATGCCATCCCCGCACGATTACCCACATCATTAAAAGTTTAACGATGAATGTTAATATTGTAATGTTTAAGACATATAGATCCTACTCAGGAACAATGCCCCAACTTACAAGGGTTGTGCCATACAGTGGAATGTCAGGAAAATGGGGAGTATTTGGAGGCCAAGAGGTTATTCTGCCCCCCGCCCCCAAGATACTTTCAGGAATGCTTTCATTTTGGAGCACATTGGCCAAATAGGTTAAGACCCACAGAGGTTTCAGCAGGCTCTCCCCTCAGAGCTCCTGGCCATGAGCCAGATGAAAAATGAACCCCTCAGTGACATCTTTTTATTAGAGGTTGATAAACCAAGTGTGGGGGGTGAGGAGGCACATATGCGTTTAAGACCACAGACCCCAGGGCGCCCGGGTGGCTCAACTGTTAACTGTCTGCCTTTGGCTCAGGTCATGATCCCAACATCCTGGGATGGAGACCCATATTGGGCTCTCTGCTCGGTGGGAAGCCTGCTCCTCCCTCTCCCACTCCCCCTGCTTGTATTCCCTCTCTCACTGTGTCTCTCTCTGTCAAATAAATAAATAAAATCTTAAAAAAAAAAAAGACCATAGACCCCAATTTAGTAGGTCTACTGGCTCCCTATGGCATCTTCCACATTTAGCATTTATTAAATTGGTAATGAAGTCTGTGCTGTGATCTTACTGGAAGCTTGGGCAGGGGATCTCTCTGCAAAGGTCATCCACTGTGGGAATGGTGTGCCCAACCCATGCTTCATTGCAATGAGCTATGTCCCACTAACCAGCTAACCAGGTCTGATATCACCTTGATACTGATACTACCTCACCTTGGTAGTATCCACCAAGATCTGTTGAGCTGTAGTCACTAGCTCCTCCTGGTGGCTTTGACATTTGGGCTGAAGATGGAGTTTCTGAGCTACCAGCATGATGGTCCTCCCAGACAGGTTCAGAGACTCAGCAGCAGGCCCCATTTCCTCCCAGAGCCACTCCTCTTCAGGGTCTCCTGCCAGCCTGGACAGACACGTTTTCAGGCAGCATTAAAGACATGTCCATGAATGGAATGATACAAAAAAGAAACAGACACAGATTATGATACATAGAAATTACAGAGTACTATGAAGCCCTTAAAATGGTAAGGTAAGTGTGTATTAATGGTGATAAAAGCCTCTCCAAGACATAAGTTATGTATGGCAAGATCTCATTAGTTTCCAATTATGTACATATCTACATAAAGAACTATCTATCTAGATGGATAATCATCAAACTTTGGTTATAGCTTGGCATTTAAAAATATGCTTCATTGGGATGCCTGGGTGTCTCAGTCGGTTGAGCGTCTGCCTTTGGCTCAGGTCATGATCTCAGGGTCCTGCGATCCAGTATTGCATCAGGCTCCCTGCTCAGCCGGGAGCCTGCTTCTCCCTCTGCCTGCCGCTTCCCCTGCTTGTGCTCTCTCTCTGGCAAATAAATTAATAAAATCTTTAAAAATAAAAATATGCTTCATTCCATTTTGAATTGTCCTCATTTTCTCTGCACTGAACACGTATAATTACACAAAAACCCAAAGCCTTTTTTGTAAGAAAGAAATACCTAGAATCTCATTTCAATCCATGTTATCAAGAGGAAAGATTTTGCATAACAAAAATCAATTTCCATGAACACAGATGTCCACAGCAACTGTTTTCATGTGATGCAAACATTTCCTTTTCAACAGTAATCCCTGATTACACAGAGCAGAACAAGTCCTCTGGCCCCTTTGTGATTATTCTTTGCAAATGAAGCTGAGCTCTGTGTCTTCGGAATTGTAGGCTGAGAGAACACAGGAGTGCCAGCTGGGGTAATCACCGAGAATCTCCTCTCCACTTTTGGTCCCTTACACAGTGGCAGTCGATTTTAAAGCCTCTTCATCCCGGCCTGTTCCAAACATCCCAGCAACCCTTGAGTTCCCCTCGTGCAGAGTGGGATAAACCAAACAACCCAGCATGTCGAAATGCTGAAATGTTAAGGGCAAGGAATGTGTGACAGCTGTCTCCTTCCCTTACTTTACTTTTCACTCCTTTTGGAGAACATACTCATCAGCTGCACTTGACATGCAGTCCGCTCAGCCCATAAATAGGACTCGACACATCCTGTCAGCTGTTCAGTTGCAGAGCTGGGACCTTTCCCCATGCAGTCTGGCCTCCTGGCATTTCTCACTTCCGGATGTCAAAAGGAGGGGAAAGAAACAAAGCTATCGAACATCAGGCCTGTCAACGTTAATTGAGGCTGCGGAGCACTGTGTTAAGGAGATTTCAATGGCCATATCCCAATATAAGCTTGAGTCCAGGGTGCTTCACACAGAGAATTTCAGTAGACACCTGTCATGACCTGCCGGACTTCCCCACACTCCTCCCTCTTCCTTGAGACCTGGGGAACATGCTCCTCTCTTCCCCTCAACCCGCACTCCTATCCCTGCTTTCAGATTCAGCTGAGATAGTTTAATGTTATTCATTTGAAGCTACACTTGGAATTTCCCTTAGCATCGCATTTTCTCTTCCAAGAATTTTGATCATCAAGGCATTCCAAGATACGATACTACTGTCCTGTACAAAGTTCTTGGCTTTTTCATCTTCCCTTACCTTGAAGTCTCTGTGGTTTCTGTTTGTGGGTTTCTTTTCTTTTCTTTTTTTTTTTTAAAGATTTTATTTATTTATTTGACAGAGAGAGAGAGATCACAAGTAGGCAGAGAGGCAGGCAGAGAGAGAGGGAGAAGCAGGCTCCCCGCTGAGCAGAGAGCCCGATGCGGGGCTTGATCCCAGGACCCTGAGATCAGGACCTGAGCCGAAGGCAGCGGCTTAATCCACTGAGCCACCCAGGCGCCCCTGTTTGTGGGTTTCTGTTTAGTGTTGTTAATCATTATTTTTCTTGATTTTCATTTTCTGGAATTGGAGTACATGGTGGTAATAGTCATCACGTCTTTGCACATCTGCACTGTTTATGTCCTTCCTGTGCTGGGGGTGGGGGGTGCAGGAAATATAATGATGTGACCATTCTTTGTGGTGGTCCTTTCCTCTCAGCAGCCCATAGACCCGATTCCAGCACCTTCTGGCCTCCGGAGGTACAGGTCAGAAATCTGAGGCTGGTCTATTTGATACCAGTCTAGTTGATTTTCCTTTGTGAGTAATTCTTTTTTCTGTGTCTGAAAGTACTTAAGAGTTCAGGAATTTTACCACCATATGCTTTAGATGTATCTTTTCTCCACAGTCTCACCAAGAACCGAGGGAGCAGTTTTTGTGGACAGATTTGGGTCATTAACAGGCTCAGAGAAATTTTCTTCTATTATTGAAGTTTTGCTTCTCCTCGATGTCTTCATTTCTCTCCTTCTAGAAGCCCCATTATTTACAAGCTGGGTCTTCTGGATCTGTCCTCCAATTCTACTGTTTCTTCATGCATGATTTCTATCTTTCTGCTTTTGCTCTCTGGTTTGAATTATATTATTGGCGATCCTTCAGATCATGATTGGAGGGATAACTATAAACATTCTCAAGCTTCCGTGTCAAGTCATGAGAGTATCAGAGTAACCTGTTTATCAAGAACAGTTATAAAGATGAATAAAACAGTTAACTAAACCCAGAGAACAGCCAAGACAGCCAGGACTTATCCCTGAGTAACACAGGCCAAAAGACAGAAAAGCCATTACAAAATGGCAGCTATACCACAACTTCTGAGAAAACAAACATTTGAGTTTGGGTCTTGTTATTGTGAAGGGAACCTGACGAATATCCCAGCATTTTAGCTGAGACCCCAGAAGGCTACACCTTGGGAATAAGAACAAGCCAGAAACAAGTATCTTCGTACAAAGAGTGAAATTAGTGCTGAATTGTCTCAAGGCTTTGACTGGATAAGTGTGATCTTCCCCTACATTAATTGCCCACCAGAATAAATTAAACTTTCTCTAGAAGGAAACAATACTTCATAGAAGCACTAAAATTTTTCATTCATAATGTACTGTAGCTAATTTTTAAAAGTTATCCTCCACGTCAAAAAATAAAGGTGGCTCAAATTATTTGGGTAAACATAGACTTTATAATAAATAGTGCTGGGAAAACTGAATAGCCATTGGAAAAATATAGTCAAATTGTTATTTTAAGATACATTTTAGGGGCACCTGGGTGGCTAAGTGGGTCCTCTGCCTTCGGCTCAGGTCATGATCTCAGAGTCCTGGGATCGAGCCCCGCATCAGGCTCTCTGCTCAGCAGGGAGCCTGGATCCCCCTTTCTCTCTGCCTACTTGTGATCTTTGTCTGTCAAATAAATAAATAAAATCTTTTAAAAAAAGATACATTCAAGATTGAACTCTGAATGGATTAGGGAATCTAATGTGAAGTCAAAACCATACAAATACTAGAAGAAAACACCAATGAATGCCTCTTTAATCTTGGTATAGGGAAACCTTTGTTACTATGATTCAAAATTCAAAGGCAATAAAAATCAGTTGATAAATTTAACTACATAAAAATTCTTAAATTTGCATAGCAAAATAATTTTAAGTCAAATGACATGGCAAATAGGGAGAAGATATTTTCAGTATATATGACAGTAATAACTTTAGAATATATAATATATTCAATGTTTATAAACCTGGTAATATAACTTTGCATTGTACACTTTGCTTTTACCACTTAATACTGTATGTGAGTATTGGGTTAATAATACAGTCCCAAAATATGTTACAAAAACCTATTATATAGGGATGCCTGGATGGCTCAGTTGGCTAAGTATCTGCTTTTGGCTCAGGTCATGATCCCAGGGTCCTGGGATCAAGTCCCACAACTGGTTCCTTGCTCAGTGGGGAGCCTGCTTCTCCCTCTGCCTTTTGCTCTCCCTGCTTGTGCTCTCTCTCTCTGGCAAATAAATAAAATCTTTTTAAAAACCCATATTATAGATTTCAATATATTCAATATATAATATGTGATATATTTTAACTCAGCAATGTCACTACCAGGAAACTACCACCTCCAACAATATGAAAGTAAATATGCACAAAGTTATTCATTGCCACATTGTTTGTAACTTCAAATATTGGGAACCTAAATGCCCATTCATAGGAAAGTGGTTAAATAAATCATGGTATACTCATACACACAATGGAGTGGTATGCTATTATATAAAAAAGCAAAGAAAATTTCTATGAAGTGATATGTGTGATCTCCATGATATATTCTTAAGTAAAATAATTAAAGTACAAACAATGTCTACAGTATGCTACCTTTTGTTCCCAGTGTGGAGACCAACATGAGGCTTGAACTCACAACCCTGAGATCAAGACCTGAGCTGAGAACAAAAGTTGGATGACTGAATGAGCCACCCATGTGCCCCTGAGAAAATACATGTGTTAAAATTAACTGGCATGTGGGGGGAAACCCCAAAATGAAATATGAAAAGGAATCTAACTATTAATAAAGTTGTCAGAATTCTAAGACGGCCCCAAAATTCTCATCCCATGGTGCACATACCTATATAATGGCCTCCCCTTACATGTGGGTGGGACTTACAAATAGGATGGGATGTTATTCTATGATCAAGCTATGCTATATGGAAAAGGAGAATTTTGGGGGGGTGTAATTAGAGTCTCTAATCAGTTCACTTTAGTTAATCAAAAGGGGAATATCTTAGGTGGGCCTGACCAAATCAGATGAGCCTTCAAAAGAGGGTGTGTGGGTCCTTCTTGAAGAGACAGATTTGAAGCAGCGAGGACACTCTCCAGTTGGCCTTGAAGAAACAAACTGCCACATTGCGGAGAGGACCATATGTCAGGGCCTCCGTTTTGCAGCCCTAAGGATCAATTCTGTCAACAACCAGTGAGCTTAGAAAAGAGACCCAAGCCCCAGATACTGCAGCCCCAGCTGACACCTCCATCACACAGCTCACCCCGTCTGCTGAGACCCAAAGCAGTGGACCAGCTCCTGACCCACAGACACTGGGAGATAATAGATATGTGCTGTTTTAGACTGTGGCAATTTGTAATGCAACAGTACAAAACTAATATGATCACAGGTGGGTAACCTAACAACTCCAAGAGGGACGGGAAAGAAAAGAACCAACCTAAGTAACTTTGGAGAACAGTATTTTTCCTGGTTAGGGGCAGGTCAAAAACAATAAGAACTACACACGAATACTGCTCTCTAGTTAGTCAATTTATTTCTCCTATGGTTACATAGGAGTACTCCAGGGTTAAACAGGTAAGTGGTTATATTGTGGAGATAGGGAGTCAGGATTCATATCTGTCTTATATCTCATATGAGTATATATACGAGAGAGAAAGGGAAACTCCCTGTAAACAATATGTACCAAGATGTTCACAGTGGTTATCTTTGGGCAGGAGGCTTATGGGCAATTACTTTTTTCCTCATTGCACTCCTATTTTCTAAATGTTCGTCATAGGATACATTTTTAAGCAAAAGGAAACATATACTTGTATATACTTGTATTGACCTCTTCTGGTGGGGTCTTCTCTGAAGCCCTAGCTTCCTGCCAACACTAGTCCACTGATGCGGCAAGTTCTTTCGGCTTCCTGAGAGCTTACCTGGCAGACAGAGACAGGGGAACTTGCCAGCCAAACACTTAACCACGTTTTGTGCTGATTGCCTCCTTTTGGCCTATCTTGAGAAGTGCTCAAGGAGCTGCCCTGAAAGCCAATGGAGCCAAACCCAAGTCAGAAAATGAATTATTTGCAGTACTGTCCTGATGGGTGAGCTGGACCATTTCCCATGGTCATGAGCATGGATAATTCTCTTTATAAATAATTTATTTGCTCGAAACAGACCATACAACAAAGACATTCATACTGAAACAGACAAAAAAGCTTACCTACTCCCAAAATTTTGTGTGCTTTTTTTTGTGGTTATAAATGCATTGCATTAAAAAAAAACTTGAAATGTACCAAAGAGTATTAAATTACTATAAAACACTTAAGTACATTGTTATAAATATTCCGGCAAGTTTCTTTCTGTGAATGTTTTTCTTTTTACGTAATTGGAGTCTAATCCCATACAGTCCTCGGCTCTCTATTTTTTGTATATGTGTGTTAAAATATATATAACATATGTATCTATTTGAAATACATACGACAAATGTATATAAATATATAACAAATTTAACAAAATTCACCATCTAACCCATTTTTAAGTGTACCATTAGAGTGACATTAAGTACATTCACATTGCTGTGCAAACATCCCCACCAACCTTCTCCAGAACTTTTTTCATCTTCCCAAACTGAAACTCTGTACCCATTCAACACTAACTCCCCATCCCCTCTTATTCTTGCTTATTTCCCTGGCAACCATCATTCTTTCTGTCTCAGTGAATGTGACTACTGTAGGCGCCTCATCTTAGAGGAATCACACTGTATTTGTCTTTTTGTGAACGGCTTATGTCACTTATCATAAAGTCCTCAAGGTTCATCCCAGCTGTCAGAATTTCCCTCCTTTGTAAGATGAGTAATACTCCACTGGATATGTACACCACATTTTGTTTATGCCTTCATCCATTGATGGACACGTGGGTTGCTTCCACCTGCTGGCTATTGAAAATCATGCTAGGGCGCCTGGGTGGCTCAGTTGGTTAAGTGTCTGCCTTCAGCTTGGGTCATGATCCCAGGGTCCTGGGATCGAGTCCCGCATCAGGCTCCCTGCTCAGCGGGGAGTCTGCTTCTCCTTCTGACCCTCCCATGCTCTTTCTCTCTGTGTAATAAACAAATAAAACCTTAAAAAAAAAAGAAAAGAACGCTAGGAGTACAAATATCTGTTAGCTATTTCAATTCTTTTGCGTATATACCCCGAAGTGGAGTTGCTAGACCACATGGTAATTCCTTTTTTAATTTATTGAGGGCTCATGTACCGTTTTGAATCCTCTTTGTTTCTAATTCAGTTAACTTTTCAGCATGGGCATTTTTCAACAATATTTTTGTAATTTTTTATTTTTGTATAATTTCAAACTTCCAAAAAAGTTGCAAAAATTATATGACGAACTCTAATATTTCCTTCAACCTGACTCACTCACTGCTCTCATTTTGCCACATTTATCATTCTCTCTTCTTCTCTTTGTGTCTGTGTGCATGTGTGCGTGTGTGTAGAGAAAGTTCCAGATACCATGCTCCTTTAGCCCAAAATGATTCAATGCGTGTTCCCTAAGAACAAGGACATTAACTTTCAAAACTTCAGAACAATCATCAAAATCAGGAAATTAAACATTGGTACAATGTTCTTATCTAATCCAAAATCAATATTCAAATTTTGCTAGTTGTCCCCAGTCTGAGAATGTGCATGAAATTTAACTGTCAAGTCCTGTGGTGGGCAATTCTTTTTTTTTTTTTTTTTAAGATTTTATTTATTTATTTGACAGATAGAGATTGCAAGTAGGCAGAGAGGCAGGCAGAGAGAGAGGAGGAAGCAGGCTCCCTGCAGAGCAGAGAGCCTGATGTGGGGCTCGATCCCAGGACCCTGGGATCATGACCTGAGCCGAAGGCAGAGGCTTTAACCCACTGAGCCAATCAGGCGCCCCCTGTGATGGGCAATTCAACGCACTCCCCCACCACCAAATTCCCATCCCCCAGCTAGTCAATCATGTGTTAATCTGGTACTGCTGCGTGAAGGGGCTTTGCGGAAGTAACTAATGTAAGTAACCACCTGAACTCAAAACAGGGAGAGTATCCTGAACTACCTAGGTGGGTCCAGTGTACTCGCATGAGCCCTTAAAAATAGAAGAAGGCAGATGGAGAAGTCAGAGAAGTTTGAAGTATGAGAGGAACTTGACCTGCCATCGCAGGTCACATGCGATGGGGACACATGGAATGTAGGCAGACTTGAAGGGCAAAGACTGTCAGCTTCGGGCTGACAGCCGGCAAGGAAATGGGTTCCTCAGTCCCATCACCACAAGCAACTGGCTTTGGCCAACGCCCTGAATAGCCTGGAAGTGGATTCTTCCCAGAGCCTCTGCATAAGAGTCCTCAATTTTGGCTTGTGAGACCCCGAACAGAGGAACCAGCCAAGCCCACCGATTTCCAACCTGCAAAACTGTGAGACAATACATTTGTGTTGTTTTAAGTCCCTAAGCTGGTGATCCCTTGTGAGAGCCCCCGCAGGAAACTAATTCAGGTCCCCTCAGTCTCCTTTACTCTAGAACAGTTCCTGAGACTTTCTCTCTTGACTCCTGACATTTTATGAAGAGTACAAGCCAGTTATTCGTAGTTATTGTCTTTTCATGAATAGATTTTCATTATACAGTTTGGGAAGTAATTCCACACAATGGTGCTGGGCACCACATCAGCAGGTACATTGTGTTTTTCTCCCAATATAATGATGTTAACTTTGATTACACCTGCCAGGCTTCTCTTCCTTAAAACCACTACTGTCCCCTTTGTAGTTAAGAAAAACCTTTGCCAGAAGACACCTTGAGACAATATACATATCTTCCTCCTCTTAAACCTTTGCCCACGAATCCAACATCCACGGGTGACCCTTGCCTGGAAGAGTTGTTATGACAGTTGCACGCTCTGTCAGTATCAATTCTAGCTCTATTAGCTTAAAATTTTTGTTTGGTAGCCAGCTTCTCCACATAAAGCAACGCTACAGATTGCCCCTAATTAACCAATGTTCATCAACAATTTTAGCATCCGTTTTGTGTTTTAGGTTTCACCATAAAGCTGTATCATGCTTAACTGGACGAGGGCATTTAGCTTGTTTCTGCTTGGTCACAGTTTTTAATTATGTGGGGCCAGAGACATAGTAGCTTACCATCGTAATTTGCATTTTGTTGTTTGCTAAATTGTTTGGTAAAAGAATTACTGAGTCTAGGGGCGCCTGCATGGCTCAGCTAGTTAAGAGTCTGACTCTTGGTTTCAGCCCAGGTCATGATCTCAGGGTCACGAAATCAAGCTCCATGTTGGGTTCTGTGCTGGGCATGGAGCCTGCTTAAGATTCTCTCTCTCTCAAAATAAATAAATAAATAAATAAATAAATAAATAAATAAATAGAATTAGTGAGTCTAAGATTGAATATATTTTTCATTTTTAAAAATCATTTTAATTTCTTCTTCAGTGAAATATCTGTCCTTTCCCCCACTTTTCTATTTACGTATTTGTTCTTTCCTTCTTGATGTAGTTATGTGCTTTTTAAAAAGATTTTATTTGGGGCGCCTGGGTGGCTCAGTGGGTTAAAGCCTCTGCCTTCGGCTCAGGTCACGATCCCAGGGCCCTGGAATTGAGCCCTGCATTGGGCTCTCTGCTCAGCGGGGAGCCTGCTTCCTCCTCTCTCTCAGCCTACTTGTGATCTCTGTCTGTCAAATAAATAAATAAAATCTTTCAAAGAAAAAAAAGTAAAAGATTTTGTTTATTTATTTGACAGAGGGAGAGAGAGAGAGAGACAGCAAGAGAGGGAACACAAGCGAGGGGGAGAAGCAGGCTTCTTGCCAAGCTGGGAGCCCGATGCAGGGCCCGATCCCAGGACCCTGGGATCATGACCTGAGCCGAAGACAGACGCTTAACTGACTGAGCCACCCAGACGCCCCTAGTTATGTGTTTGTATGTTTTTCTTTTCTGTTTACTCCACTGCTCCTGAAGGCAGGAACTGTGAATGTTTTATTCACTTAGTCATTTCAGCACTTAGGATAGGACCTGACCCCTTCCCACGTGGTGAATAAATACTTGCTGGATGAGGGAGAGGAATACTGGGGCACCCGAGTGGCTTAGTCGGTTAAATGACCGACTCTTGGTTTCTGCTCAGGTCATGATCTCAGGGTTGTGGGATCCAGCCCCGTGCCTGGGAGCCTGCTTGGGATTCTCTCCCTTTGTCTCCCTCTCTTACCCACTCTCTCTCTCTTTTAAATAAATAAATAAAATCTTAAAAGAGAGAGAGAGAGAAATATTTATGATGCCTCTTTTTATTGTAAAGATCTATATGAAGCAATCGGTCATCAGCCACCATACGTTGGGCAGTGTGCTCAGTGACTTGGGCAGTCTACTCTCATACACTGATGACAGTCCTGTGAGGGAGGTTTGGTTATTCCCTCTACCTATCCAGATGAGGCACCCAGAGATTTCAGAAGTTAGCCATGGCTAGACAAGCAGCAAGACGTTGGGGCTGGCATTCAAACACAGGCAGTAGAGCTGCTGTGCGTATGTTGTTTGGGACAGTGAAATGTAAATCTTTTGTTGCAGTATTTACCTCTGTTTCATTTATAGAGTTCAGTTTTGCTGTTACAACTGGCTCTTTTTATGTGTACCCTGGAACTAAATTTAATATGGAAATAATTTGCATGCAGGTTTGCTAATAATCAGGCCCAATGCAGATAATAAACAATAGATAATGAAAATCCTGTTTAGACAACTCTGAAAATTCTTATCTCTACCATACAGAATAACCTGTAAAAGAAGAAGGAATCAAGAAACCTCTTGATGGAACATACAATGGCTTCTTAGTGCAAAACGGAACTAATCCTGAAATGACTGTATATTATGAGACTGACGCGCTACCTACTGCGCTAACGAGGCACCTATGACTGTATATTGAAAGCATCCCCCAGAGTGCCTGGGTGGCTCAGTCAGTTAAGTGTCTGAATCTTGGTTTTGGCTCAGGTCATGACCTCAGGGTCATGTGATCGAGCCGCGCATCAGGCTCCATGCTGAGAGTCTCTCTCTCTCTCTTCCTCTGCCCCTCCCTTCTCTTTCTCAAATAAATAATTTTTTTTTTTTTTAAGTATACCCCAGGGGTGCCTGGGTGGCTCAGTGGGTTAAGCCTCTGCCTTCGGCTCACGTCATGATCTCAGGGTCCTGGGATCAAGCCCTGCATCAGGCTCTCTGTTCAGCAGGGAGCCTGCTTCCCCTGCCTCTCTGCCCACTTGTGATCTCTCTCTGTCAAATAAATAAATAAATAAATCTTTAAAAAAAAAAAAAAGTATACCCCAACTAATAAGTAACAATATATTAACTAGGTTTGCTTTATGTTATACTGATTTATTTTCCCAACTGACTTCTTTCCAAAGCATTTAAGGAGACTATAACAGGCTCTAGTTAACACTCCTCTTCTTTGGCAATCCTGTCAGGGAACAGGGCTGGAGTTCTTTGAAATTATTACCTTTTGGCAACTTGCACAAAGTCTTTACTAGCTTGAGCCAATTCCTCTGCCGTCTTCTCCAAAGAGGCGAATACTTCATTTTCCATATCTTTCCTCTCCATCGAAATGATCAGATGGCAAAGTTGGACAGTCATTGGGGAGATGATTCTCTCAATGGCCCTGTTCTGTATCAGGGAGCCAACGTCTTCCAAGAGGAAAGATTCCATGTCTTCCAGTCTGTGAACAGAAGCATGACGTGATCTGAGCCGACGCTGACTGACATGGGTAAATATTTCTCCGACTTGATGTTCATCTAATTTTACTTCTACAATGGGAGAGAAATCTGCAAAGTACTAAAGGGCTAAATGGAGGTAATTTTCAGGACCCTACAAGTGTAGAATATATTGTGGCTTAGCAGCAACATGCTAAAAATAGTAAAAGAAGGACACTGGAGACAGGTTCCGAGGAAGGCAAAGAAGAAGGAAAACGGAGTCACTCATGCAAACTGTATGACAAAAAGACCAGTTTAAGCAGTGGTTAATCTGATTAAGAAGACATGGATGAGGTCTTCATTATTTGGAGAACTACATACAGTAGAAGAAAGAAGTTTTTTTAAAAGATTTTTATTTACTTATTTGAGAAAGAGAACACGAGCAGAGGGAGTTGCAGGCAGAGGGAGAAGCAGCCTCCCCACTGAGCAAAGTGCCTGACTCGGGACTCAATCCCAGGACCTTGAGATCACAACCCAAGCCAAAGGCAGACACCCAACTGACTAAGCCACCCAGGGCTCCCTCAAACAAAGAAATTTTGCCTGACTTTTATTCTATGGAGCTTCTCAGAACAAGGGATGAAAGTCATATGGCAAGAGAAAGTTCTCACTTAGGTTCAATGGACATCTCAAATAAAAATTCTCAAAGACCCTAGGAGTCCTATTACTTGGAGGTAAATAAACGTCCTTTCCCTGGCAGTATACGAGGCTGAATGACAATTTAAAGATAGTATATAGAAATTTCAAGCATCGTGTGGGCAAATGAACAAATTCCAGTACTGAAATGTTTTTGATCAATAATTATAAGAGTGTAGCTACGCACAGGGAGCCAACAAGGGAGAAAAACATGGACATTTTTGCTTACCTTGATGAGAAGATACTTTCCACTCTCTAAGCCAAAGAGCAGACCCCTGAATTCACTCTAAATGTAAGAAACCCAGTTTGGGTCTTTTTTTTTTTTTTTTAAATTCAGCAACAGGAATCTATTTACATCCACACTACAGTTCAAGACTGTGGCATTGCCCAGCAACTGTTAGCTGACTCTGCCACTGACGTCACAGGCAGGATTGCTAACAAGCAAATATCATAATTTATGCATGCAGCTATCGAGGGTCTGCTGTTTCTGCAGTATTAAAAGTCCTGCTTATCCACAAGAATAAGAACAAGGTTCAAGTACGAGAAAAAAGCTAACTTGTTTTAGTCAATCGAGTCATAAAAATAAAACTCCACTATGAGTCTTTGGACAGTTTTGTTGTGGGCATCAAAAAGGAAATTTGGCTCTAGCACTAATAAAAGGCAGACGATGAATCACTGAGCAGTTGAATTAACTTGGCTTCTTTCTAGTTCCTTTGTGTGGATTTTCACAAGAATTTGCTGAGGGAATATTCTGGCTATTTCTTGGAACAAAAAAAGGAATTGGGGCTTAAACTAGAGGAAAAATAGACTTTAATTTGTATTAATTTGTATTGTGTCCCAGGTGTTTCCCACATATCAGTTCACTTATTCGATAGAAAAATGTAATTAGGTAAGTGTTATTAAGTTCACGTTATGAGTGAAGAAACTGAAGACTGAGGCATATGAATAGTACCAAGTTTCTGAGGATGATTTCCTATTCAAATTACTGGACTTTTAGAAGTTCCTAGAAATTACTGTGTGAGTTGTGTCTGGTCAGGAAAACAGAAACCACTTTAGGTATTTAAAATAGAGGGAATTTGGTTCAAGGAATTAATGACAACAGCGCTGGGAAGGATGGTGGCTGAGGCAGGACTTCTGGTAACGGCTGATCGAGGAGACGGTCAAATCCTCTTCCCCAGAAGCAACTCCAAAGATGGATGAAATGGCCCTAAAACAACCATTTCAGCACCCTGGAAGTTGACCGAAGGCAAAAAACCATCTGAGGAGTGGTTATGCATGAGCACTTGCTGAACGTTGTGCAGCTCTATGGCATTCCAGTCTGGGGCTGATTCCATCTAAGCCATCAACAAGGAGCTCAGCCAGAGAGGGAGGTCCAGAAGAACCAGTAGCTTCTCTCTTGCCATCGAGAGGGGCTCACTCAGTTTGGAGCGGTGGATGATGACACCCAGGATCACTGTCATTGAAAGTGATTTCCCCGAGGCAGGAGAGTCTATGTTTACCACAAGTCAAACTATCCTGCAGCCTACAGGGCAATGACACTGAATGGTAATTCAAACCAGCAGGAAGCAATGAAGAATTCCTATAAAGTTACTTACATAAGTTATTACCAAAACCATATACACATTTTTCTCTTTTTTCTTAACAGATTTAAAAATATAAGATTATGTAAAATAACAACTATAACACTGTATTGTTGGATTTACAAGAATAAGAGCATGAAGGAGGAGAGAGAGAGAATAGAACTACATAGTATTAAGCTGCAGCAACTTTTTTTTCAAAGTTAAGGTGCACATTATAATCCCAATTGCAAACACCAATAAAATAACTGAAAAAATAATAGAAGGGGCACCTGGCTGGCTCAGGTGGTGGAGCATGTAACTCTTGATCTTGGGGTTATAGGTTCAAGCCCCACCTTGAGTGTAGAGATTAAGAGCCTGACACGGGGCTTGATCTCACAACCCTGAGATCATGACCTGAGCCAGAACCAAGAGTGGGACACTTAACTGACTGAGCCACCCAGGCACCCCCCCCAAATAAAATATTTTTAAAAACACTAAAGTTAACCAAAAATTAATTAAAATTGCACACTAGGGGCACCTCACTAGCTCAGGCAGAGGAGCATGTCTACTCAGGGTCAAGTTCAAGCCTCACGTTGGGTAGAGAGCTTAATTTAAAAAGTAAAATAAAATAGCATACTAAAAACATTTACTTTACACAAAAGAAGGCAATCAAGAAGGAGAAGATAGAAAACAAATAGAAAAATGACAAATGTATAGCTAATATCAATAATTATCTTAAATCTGAATTCTCTACACACCCTGGTCTAAACACAGAGATTGACAGCATAAAAAAGCAACATCCAGGGGCACCTGGGTGGCTCAGTCAGTTAAGTAACTGACTCTTGATTTCAGCTCAGGTCATGATCTCAGGGTTGTGAGATCCAGCCCCACCTTGGGCTCCACGCTCAGAAGGGAATCAGCTTGGGAGTCTCTCTCCCTCTCTCTCTGCCACTCACACTTGTGCTCTCTCTCTCTCTCTCTCTGAAATAAATAAATAAATCTAAAAAAAAAAAAAGGCAAGACCCAATTCTATCTACAAGAGACATAGACTTGATTCAAAAACACAAATGGGTGGGAAGTAAAGTGATGGGTGTAAGCTATCCCTTGCAGACAGGAACCAAAAGACAGTGAGTGCTCTACTGGCTTGAACAGTGTCCTTCCAAATTTCATCTCTACCCAGAACCTACAAAAGCAACTTCATTTAAAAACAAGGTCTTTGAAAAATGTAATCAAGTTAAGATAAGGTCATCCTAGATTAGAGTAGGCCCTAATTCAATGACTGATGTCCTTAGAAGAGGAGAGAAATTAGGACAGAGAGACAGACAGAATGCCATGGGATGGTGGAGGCAGAAATTGGAGAGATATAAGCCAAGAGCACCAGGGACTGCTAATGATTAACAGATGCTAGGATGAGACAGGGAAGGATTCCTTCCTAGAGCCTTGAGAGAAAGCATGGCCTGATGATGCTTTAATTTCAGACTTCTAGCTTCAGAACTGTGAGAGAATCAGTTTCTGTTGTTTTAAGCCACCCATTTTGTTAGCAGCCCTAAAAAAATTGAATATACACACCTCTGTTACTGTCTTACAGTAGTCTTTAAGACAAAAATATTGCTAGACAAAAAGAGACATTTCAAATGATAAAAAGGTCTCTATGTCATAAAATATAACAACTGTAAGTGTAAGTGTACCTTACAATAGAGCTCCAAAATACATGAAACTAAAACCAAAAGATTTAAAAGGAGAAATATACATGTATAGTTGTAGATTTAAAAACCCAGTTTTAGGGGTGCCTGGATGGCTCAGTCAGTAGAGCATGCAACTCTTAATCTTGGGGTATGAGTTCAAGCCCCACATTAGGGGTAGAGTTTACTTAAAAAAATACAAAATCCAATTTTAAATAATTAATAGAACAACTAGTTAAAATTAGCAAAACTTTAACAGTACTCTCAACCAAGGCACCCTAATTAGCATATACAGAACACTCCACGCAATGACTGGAGAAGACACATTCTTTTCAAGCACTCATGGAATATTTCCAAGATAGAACACATTCTATGCTATAAAAGTCTCAATAAATAAAAAAGATTAGAATTATGTAAAGTATATTCTCTGACCACTGTAGACTTAAATTAGAAATCAGCAACAGAGGGGCACCTGGGTGGCTCAGTTGGTTAAGCGTATGCCTTCGTCTTGGGTCATGATCCCAGGGTCCTGGGATGAAGCCCCGCACTGGGCTCCCTGCTGGACGGGAAGCCTGCTTCTCCCTCTCCCTCTGCCTGCTGCTCTCCCTGCTTGTGATCTCTCTCTCTCTCCGGCAAATAAATAAATAAAGTCTTTAAAAAAAAAATCAACAACAGAAAGAAATTTGGGAAATCCTTGAATATTTAAAAATTGGACAACAGGGGCACCTGGGTGGCTCAGTGGGTTAAAGCCTCTGCCTTCGGCTCTGGTCATGATCCCAGGGTCCTGGGATCGAGCCCTGCATTGGGCTCTCTGCTCAGCGGGGAGCCTGCTTCTCCCTCTCTCTCTGCCTGCCTCTCTGCCTACTTGTGACCTCTGTCTGTCAAATAAATAAATAAAATCTTAAAAAAAAATTGGACAACACATTAATAAATAGCCTATAGATCAAAGAAGAAATCACAAGGGAACTTAGAAAATTTTTTGAATCGAATGAACATGAAAGTTCAGCAGATCAAAATATATCGGATATAGCTAAGGCTATAGTGGGAAATTTATAGCTTTAAATCCATAAAAGGAAAAAAAATCAGTAAATTAGAATTCATTGAAATTTTAAAATTGCACTACAAAAGACATCATTAAAAATGAAAAGATAGGGGTGCCTGGGTGGCTCAGTGGGTTAAAGCCTCTGCTTTTGGCTCAGGTCATGATCCCAGGGTCCTGGAATCGAGCCCCACATTGGGCTCTCTGCTCAGCGGGGAGCCTGCTTCCCCCTGTCTCTCTGCCTGCCTCTCTGCCTACTTGTGATTTCTGTCTGTCAAATAAATAAATAAAATATTAAAAAAAAAAGAAAAGATAAACCACAAACTGGGAAAAATATTTACCAATCATATATATGATAAGAGGCTTGTATCCAAAGTATATAAAGAATTCTCGGGGCACCTGGGTGGCTCAGTCAGTTCAGTGACCCACTCAGCTCAGGTCCTTACCTCAGGATCATGCCATTGAGCCTGGAGCCAGGCTTCCTGCTCAGCAGGGAGTCTGCCTGGGATTCTCTCCCTCCCTATCTGCCCCTCCCCCTGCTCATTTGCTCTCTAGGTAAGTAAGTAACTAACTAACTAAATAAATAAATAAAATATTTTTTTACAATAAATAAAAATTTAAAAGACAATACCAAGTATTATCAAGGATGCAGATAAATTAAGACCCTTGTGCATTGCTGGTGGGAATGTAAAATGCTAGACCCACTTTGGCAAAAGGTTTGGTAGCGTCTTAAAAAATTAGACACAAATATACCATAGGATACAGCAATTCAGTTCTTAGGAATTCACCCAAGATGCAGCAGGCTAGGCTGCAACCGGTAGTCCAGACAGGCTGAGAGGCGATCTGCCTTGAGGAGCAGGGGGCTGGTTTTTGGAGTGGAGGCTTGGAGCTGAAATGAGAATTTCAGTAGGATCACTGAGAAGACAGTAGAAGAGTCACTCCTTTGCTCTACTCTAGGACTGGGAGCTCTAAGAAGAGGCAGTCTTCCCCTTTCAGTAGAGACATCGGGGACACTCATATGGCCCTTCCAGCTTTGGGAGAACACCAGGCAGCATGGCCCAGAGAAGGGTAGAATTCACCCTGAGGAGCCCTGCGGACTGGTGAGCCCCAGAGCAGGCTTGCTGAGGCTTGGCCCGAGAAGCAGCCTCCCAGAAATATCTGAGGGGAAGACAATCTCGGGAGTTCTGTTAAAACCTTGATGTTAAATTGTTGATGTATCCTTAGGGATACCCAAAGTCGGACGAGTCTTTTTTTTTTTGTAATTTTTTTTAAAATTTATTTATTTGTTAGAGAGAGAGAGCGAGCGAGCACAGGCAGACAGCGTGGCAGGCAGAGGCAGAGGGAGAAGCAGGCTCCCCGCCGAGCAAGGAGCCCGATGCGGGACTCGATCCCAGGACACTAGGATCATGACCTGAGCCGAAGGCAGCCGCTCAACCAACTGAGCCACCCAGGCGTCCCGATTGGACGAGTCTTAGGGATAAAGGTGGTAGAGGAAGATGTGGCCTTCAGCCTTTCCTTTGGCCAATACAGATGGGACTCAGTTTCCTTCCATTCTAGACTGGCTTCAAAACTGGTTTCTTCTAAGAAATTTTCCATGATGATTCTCCCTTCTCAAATGCCTCTTCTATTCCTGTCTCCTTAGCACCACTAGTTATTTATGGGATGGGGAAAATTATCTTATATTTATTAATATTTTTATTCATTTGAAAAGATGTCACCTGGGCACCCAGGTGGCTCAGTCAGTTAAGCATTTGCCTTCAGGTGGCGTCCTGATCTCAGCGCTCCCTGCTTGGCGGGGAGTCTGCTTCCCCCTCTCCCTCTGCCCCTCCCCCTCCAACCCATGTGCACACCCACGCTCCCTCTCTCTCAAGTAATTAACATCTTAAAAAAAAAAAGAAAAGATGCCACCAATATCTAACTAAGTTGGTCATTCCCAGGCCTGTTACCCTTTGTGCAAAGTCTCAGCACACACCACACTATAACAACATGGCCCAGGGAGAAAGAGAGTATGAGCTCCACTGCTGGTCTCTGGAAAGGAGGCGTGGGCATCACCTCACAGTCACCGACACCTTGTAACTCTAGGTTTCACAGTGTCCTTTGAGTGCCACTCACTGAGTTATTTTTCTATTTTTTCTACTTTCCTTCATCTCTGTGTGGGAGTTATTGCATCTCAGAAGAACAGGAAATAGGGGAGAAAATGACTCAGGTGCCATATGGACTTGAGCAGCTTCATCCTACACGTTCAGATGTGAGTGTCTCTGGAAGGTATTCCTGTCCTCACAACTGTCACTCCAACCCAGAATTCCAGCAGCAGCGGAAACTGTAGGGATATTTGTTCCTCCAGTTAAATTCCTCTAGGTAGCATCCAGAAAAATGTAAGCTTCCTCAGGAACAGAGCTCTGTGAGGACAGGGACTTCGTCTTGTGTCCTCCATGCCTTGAACACGGTCTGCAACGAGGACTTGTTAAATGCAGGTTTTCTGCGGGTAGAAGCGTGTGAGTGGCATCTTCTTCAGAGAGGGGTGTCAAAAGGCTCTGTGGAAGGGGAAGGCCGTCCTACCCCCAAAGTGCTACGAGCAACCAAGACCTTGGTCCAAAGAAATGGTCAGTCTTATTTTCTTCAGCACAATTGTGAGACAGAAAATGCCAGCTAATTAAAGGTTTTGATTAATAGGGACTTTGTGATCCATCTGGTACATGGTTCGTCAGTTTTGGAAGGGTTAATACACACTCAACATTAAAACTCCATCTAACACACTTTTCATTTGACCTTGATGATAATCAGGGCACTTCAAAGACTCTGGCTGAAGTAGTGTGGTAAATGTGGCAAGAAAGTTACAATGGAAAGACTTAGTAAAAGGCTATGACTTTGAAACTGAGGATGCTGGCTTCAATGAGCCATTGCAATCTTTGATACATGGGTAGATGTGAGGAATGCTGTGTTTTAGGAAGATTAATTTGGTAATGATGTTCCGGGAAGATGGGAGAGGTAAAGGGGCTAAAGCAAGAAGAGCAGCTAGAAGACAGGTGCGAAACCCAAAGCATGAAGTGATTGTGGTAACATTAGAGATGATGGGAGAAAAAGAATTTTGAGTTGTTTTTGTGTCCAAGTATAGGACACAAAGAGCAAAGAGAGGGGAAAGGGTAGTAGAGGATTCTGAAGCTTGTTTCTGAGGAGTATGACCCTTAGCCCCATGTAAGAAAGATCCTTGCTTTAGAGGCTCCCAGTCTGACCCACTCTAGCCATGTCCTTCCCTATAGATAAGACATTTGGGGGACGCCTGGGTGGCTCAGTTGGTTAAGCAGCTGCCTTCGGCTCAGGTCATGATCCCAGCGTCCTGGGATCGAGTCCCACATCGGGCTCCTTGCTCAGCAGGAAGCCTGCTTCTCCCTCTGCCTCCGTCTGCCAGTGCTCACTCTCGTGCTCTCTCTCTCTCTCTCTCTGACAAATAAATAAATAAAATCTTTAAAAAAAAAAAAAAGACATTTGGGAGGGCAAAGGGATATGCACCCCCCCTTTCTAGACTATTCTAGGTACCTCAGAACCAGAATTCACCATCCAAATAGCCCAGCTCTTTTTCCTGAGCCTGTTCTAGCTTCTTCCCAGGGTCTATTCTCCCAACAATGACATTGGTGGTGCACACACCCCTAGGTTTGGGCAGTGACTAAACTGTAGCTGTTTGTGGGAGGTGCCGGGTGAGCAGATGAATTTCCTGGCCGTAGTGTCCCCGTGCATATATGCATGACCCCTCATGCATATATGCATGATGGAGTCAAGGACGGGAAGAAACAGGGGCGGGCCATGGGTAGAGGCCAGGGTAGAGGCCAGGGCCAGGGCCACCTCCTCCAGTATTTCCAGTTTCTGGCATTGAATGTCTATGAATATGAGAATTCTAAAAATTCTGGCCTTCGACGTCATCCTTATCATTATATATTTGCAAGGCGGGAAATAGACATTTTATCTAGCAGCTTATGGGCATGGTTTATAACTTTAAAATATTTAGGCATACGGTAGACATTTAGACATATGGTTTCCATTTGTACTCCTGTCCTGCAACTATTATATGTGGCCTTGCTTTTTGGTTCAACATATTCCTTATTTGGTTCAACATATTCCTTATTTAGTGTCTTCCTATGACTCTTCTCCCAATCTTCTCTTGTGCTGAGAGCTTACATTGGATTGTCCCTTAAAATATCCAGCTCACTTCTTTTGTTAATTGGCTTGTCAATTTTTTGAATTATTAATTTATAATTCTTCATGTGTCCTAAATATGGGTCCTTTGTCAGGTATGTATGTACACACACACACACACACACGCACACACACACACACCAGACATCATATCCCATTCTGTGGCTTTCCTTTTCCTTCTCTGGATGGTGTCTTTTGATAAATAAGAGTTCTTATTTTTAAGGTTACTAATTCACCAGTTTTTTCCCTTTATTTCTGAAGACTTTTGTGTCCTCTTTAAGATCTTCACCTAGCGTAAGATCATAAAGATTTTCTCTCGTGCTTTCTGTTAAAAGTCTTATTGCTTTACTTCCATATTTGGATGCATCAGCTCACAATGAATCTGCAACTGATTTTGTGTGTGATAGAGGTCAAAATAACTTTTGTTTTCCAAATGTACATCTACTGAGCCAACTTCATTTATTGAAAAGTCCATCCTTTTCCCCACTGATCTGCAATGTCACCTTTGTTATGAACCAAGTGACTATATCAATCGATAGATATCCTTCCTTTGGTCTACTTGCTCTCCTGTGCCCAAACCATACTTTCTTAATTACCGTAGCTTTGTATTTGAATACTGTAACTTTTATAGGTCTTGATTTCTGGTAGTGTTAAGTTTTCCAACTTTCTTCTTCAAGATTGCTTTGTTATTCTTCGACCATTGCATTTCTGTATAAATTTTAGAATTGCCTTGTCCATTTCCATTCCGCAGACGTGGGACTGTGCGTTGGAACGTTTCATTTTTATCCACAAATCGTCCCTTTGGAACAGTCGGGGTGGAAGAGCCGCAGCGTGCCGCGCAGAAGCGGGGGGTGGGGATCCTCCGCTGGCACCGCCCCCAACTGGGACCCGGGACTCAGGGACGCGCCCAGTCTCCCTTGGTCGCACATTTCCAACGCTGCGTCAAAGCCGCGCGCGCCCCCGCCGGCCTCCAGCCACCGGGGACCCCCGCCAGGGCCCAGGACGCGCCGCGGAGCCACAGCGAAGAGCACCTCCACCCCAGCCCGGGCCGGGCGGGGGCGGCCGCGCGGCATCACGGGGCGGAGGCGGGGCCGCGCCGGGAGTTGAAAGAGGGGGGAGGGGGCGCGGCCTCCGGGCTGACGCGCGGGCGCCGGGGCGCGGCGCCACCGGGACCCTAGTGGCTCGGGGAGCCGGCGCGGCGACGGGCGCCCGGGCGGGTTCCGCGCTGAGCCGCCACCTCGGCCGGCTGGTCCCTGCGGCGGCGGCCCGGGCGGCCCGGGGGCACGGCCCTTCGCCATGTACACCTTCGTGGTGCGCGACGAGAACAGCAGCGTCTACGCCGAGGTCTCGCGGCTGCTGCTCGCCACCGGCCACTGGAAGAGGCTGAGGCGCGACAACCCCAGGTTCAACCTGATGCTGGGCGAGAGGAACCGGCTGCCCTTCGGGAGACTGGGTGAGCCCTTCCCCGTCCCCGCCCTCCCGCTCCTCCCACGACCCGTTAGCACCCGCGCTTTTGTCTTAAGGTCATCAATCTTCCTCTCCGTCGTTCCTCGGGCGGAGAGAAAATGGATCCGTAAAGGTCTAAACCCACCGCTTCGCATGCCTTCCCGTCCCGTAAATCGGATTCGGGGTCGCCGCCGCCGCCGCCGGAGCCGGACAATGGCAGGTCCCTGCAGCCCGGCGGGCGTCGGCCGCGCGCTCCGCACTGCCCCGGCCTGACGCCCCCAAATCCCGCGGGGCTGAGCTGGGGCGGGGCCAGGTCCTCCCGAGCAGCCGCACGACCTCGGGCTCGAGTCCTCTTGGGAATTTTCTGCACTGAGGATTCCACCCTGCCTGATGCTGGCGCGGGAGGGATCCTTGTGTGTGTTGAAAACCCTGAGGACTCAGCTCCCCGAAGGCTCGGGTGAACCGGGGATTTGGAAAAGACCTCTGGATGCCAAAAGCAGGAGCTGCAGAAATGAACCAAGCCAGGGAAGGGCCGGAGGGTGTCTCACTTCGGCCTTTCTTTAGTGTTTCTACAGCTGTGTTGAATGCAGATTTTACAGGATACGAGCTTTCCCCTGCGTCCTACTTCTCTGACCTGCTCATCCCGGGGTAGTAACCTTCACTCACATGGTTGATGCTGGTTTGGCATCATATCTACATCCATATCCGCATCCTCACGTGTAGGGAGGGGCCGGGGACAGGAGAGGAGGAGAGGACCAGCAGTTTCTTCCCAGATGACGTAATCCAGAAGTTGTGCGGATCACTTCAACTTACATCCCATTGACCTGAACGGTCTCGTGGCTTCTCCTCACTGCGCAGTCATCCCGGAGATGCAGCCTCTCCCACAGTAGCCATCCATGTTCCTTGCCAAAATTCTCCTGAGGTGGGGACCAATCAGTAACGAGGAAAAGTCATCTCTGCCTTGGAGGGCAGCCCAGAGAGAGCTGTGTTCAATGTCCAGCAGAGGACACAGTTTTTAGAAATAGGTGTGGTCAGAGGGTGGAGGGGTTGAATGGGCAGATTGAAAACTGGCCACTAGTGAGCTTCCGTAGAGCCTTTGGGGGGGAGGGGGCTTGTACAGTTGTAGTGATTTCAGGAATGAAGGGTGTTTAGCATAGCCTTATGGAAATTTTTTCTTTGGAATGGTACCGTGGACAACTTTTTATTGTTCTAGAAATGTAAGATGTATGTATGATGAGGACTCCATGGAGGGGCTAATTCCAACCCCCAGAAATTTGGGACAACAGGGAATGTGCCTGCAGATTCCCTTTGGTTAACCTGTCTCTTCAGGAAGCCCTTAGCAAAGAGAATACCTTCCCTGAAAGAAGAACTACTTACACTTGAGAACATGTATTTCCTTCTCGCTCTTGCATTTCCCTGCCTGATCGACTGACTTTCTTCTGTGGAAAACCAGGGGTGCGGTTGGGATTGCTATGGTGCTCAGGACTAGGGAGGAAGGAGCAGAAACTCACAGGGCCCAAATCCTAAACAAGTACCACAGAGTCGACAGATGATAAATACTTGTTTTTTATGGAAAAGAAAACAGCGTCCCTCAGCCATATGGTTATATGTGTTCATTCTTAGGGATATTTAGTTTTTGCTTAAAGTGTGAAACTCAAGGAGATGGCTTATAGAGCCAGGTAAAGTCTCGGGAAGGTTGGTACCATGGAGATGAGAAGGTAGACAGTTGAGGTATAAGCCAGGTTCATCTCCCCCGGGGAGACAGTGAGAGGTAGTTAGTGCCTAAATCTTTTAATTTAAGTCATATGCTGTTCTTAGATGTATTCTTCTTACCTCTGGCATCTTCTACTCTCCCTTTGTTTGGTTTTACTTTTATTTTTGTTGCTGGAAATTCAATGCATTTTGTTAGGATTTTAAACAAAAATGGAGGCCTTTGTGTTTGTTTGTATCCTTTCTGCTCTATTTTATAGAGGAGGGGACAATCCAATAAGATTTACTAAAGATGAGTTTCTCTGTGGAGGATACTCAGAAGAAGGTCCTCAGGGCTTCTGATTTTAGAGACATGGCTTCTCCACTACCTTCGTTCGCCTCTTGTGCCTCTCCTAGAAGCTCGCAGAGGCAGACGTGCTTGAGAAAAGCAACAGCATAGTTCTACTGCCTGCCCTGTTGGCTGTAGAAAAGCAAGGTTGGGGTGTCAGAGCATGACTGTTACAGTTGTATTGTACAAGGATTATTAAATCCTTCTGTGTTAAGCCAAGAGTTGGGTGTGGTAGGGATCAAAAAGAGGTGAAATAGAAAATGCCCTTCTACCCTAAGGAGAGAAAACAAAAGCAGCAGCTGTCTTTGGCAGAGCTAGGATATTGTTACCTTAATGCCCACTGTGGGGCCGGAGAGGGTTTCCAGGGCCATGCTGTGGAACGGGAGTACAGGTGCAGGGCAATGGAACAGTTCCATTTCCACCAACCAGTCCTGAAATGGAAGAAAGAAAAACTGGGCATGACACAGCTGTTCTCTCTCCTACATGCTGGTGCTGACATGGTCATTTCCCACCTGTCCTCTTTCCCTTCTGAACCTCCTCTTTCCTTTATAGGTCACGAGCCTGGGCTGATGCAGTTGGTGAATTACTACAGAGGGGCTGACAAACTGTGTCGCAAAGCTTCTTTAGTGAAGTAAGTGTTTAAGATCCTTTCGAAGCATTACATACATGTTTTTCGTTTTCATCCTGAAGAACTTAAACAAAAATGTGAGGTTGTTTTTTGTTTTTGTGTTTTTTAGAGGATAAAAATAACTTTAATCTAAAAAGTCAGCAATATTAGATCTGGAGCATCCTCTGTGCTACTTTGATTGCAGTTTTAAACTTTGCTCTTTGTGCTTGATAAAGCCTGTCTGTCTCCTAGGAGGCTCCCTAGAAGCAGAGGGGAAACCAGGTTTCTTGTGTGGGTGATTGATGGGGCGGGGGAAGAGGTGGAGGCTCCTGGGAGAAACTCACTTGGAAGCAAGCGGGGGCCGGACAGCAGGAGGAGAAGCCAAGCAAAGATGTGGTTTCAACAGAAGTCTCTCCTCAGCCTGACGCCATGACAAGACGCCTCTTGAGACAAGAGGACCTGGCTTCTGTGCTCCGATATCAGGCAGCCACTGGCTGTGGGGGAAGTGGAAAATGTAGCTCCTCCCACATTTCTGAGCAGCGCCTAGACCCTGGAGAAGAGGCTTGCATGATGAGCTCTTGGGAGCCACCTCCCAGCAACCAGGGGTCCCCTCAGAAAGGACAGCAGGGCAGGATATACCACTATCTGCTACACTGCCCATCTCTGAGCAGTGCGGTTATGGCAAGGTGTCACAAGAATGGTATGGTGAGGTGGAGGGGAGCAGTATTATACAGTGATTAAGATCTAGGATCAGAAGCTTGGGTTCTTTTTTTTATTTTTTATTTTTTTTAAATCTCAGAGTTCCAGAGAAGCTTGGGTTCTAATCCCAGCTCATCCTCTTCTTCGCTGGGGCAAATTTCCTCATCCCTCCAAGCCTTAGAATCTACCTCATAAGGTGGCTGCAAGGATTAAATAGGGTGACGATGTAAAGTATATAGCACAATGGTAAATAGTAGGTATTTGACTCTGTGCCTTAGTTTCCTTTTATGTAAATAAAATGAGGATAGTAGTAGCAACTGCCTTAGGGTTGTTGTAAGAATTAATTGAACTGATTTGTGTACTGGCTTTGAGTCATGTTTGTCATTGTGTCATGTTCACACTACATAAGTATAGGCTCTCTTATTACTCTTATTATGGCTGTCACTGCTATGACTGTTTTCATTTGAGTAGGGAAAAACTGGGTAGTGCCCTTAAAATTGCAGCTGTAACAGGTTTCCAGTATTCTTTCCATGATGACCAATGAACATGTGTGTGTAGCCAAACAAATCACTTAGGGAAGAAGACACTGGAAGGTATGACTCAGTGTAAATGCTCTTTTCCCCACTTGCATTTCTCTCTGGGCTCCATCTAGGTTGGGTGTTCATGGCATTATTTTCCCCTTTTTGTTTACACTCACTGGCCGCAGTAATGTATGTATCCACTTCTCTCTGTGATGGATTTTCATGATTCACCAGCTATCCCTAAAGGTGAGCAAAGCTTTGTGAAGTCTTGTTATTACATTATTTTAAAAGATTTTGTTTATTGGTCAGGGAGAGAGGGAGAGTGTGTGTGCAAGCAGGGGAGGGGCAGAGGGGGAGGGAGAAGCAGTCTCCCCACAGAGCAGAGAGCCCAGTGCAGGGCTCAATCCCAGGACCCTGAGATCATGACCTGAGCTGAAGGCAGATGCTTAACTGACTGAGCCACCCAGGTGCCCCTTGTTAGTACATATTCACATATTTAGAATGCAAAAGATTGTTTCACCAGAACTAAGAGTAAAAGTGGGACATGATTGTTTATCCAGATTATTCGTTTAGAAAAATTTTAAAAAGGTTTATTCAATCTTTTTCCTACTATGATTTTTTAATCTGAAGATAAAGGTAGAATTTAGCTCTTATAAGTATAAGCTTTTATGAGTGTAAGTACAGAGGAAGCTGTAAAAAATACATATCTATAACATTCTACATATTTGCATAGTTAGCAGCTATAATGAAGTGGAGTCAGTACATGGCTGGAGTCTTGATTGGGTCTGAGTAGGTGTCTGAATCTTGGACGCTCAGTTGGTTAAGCGTCTGCTTTCAGTTCAGGTCATGATCTCAGGATACTGGGATCAGGTCCCAGATGGGGCTCCCTGCTCTGTGGGGAGTCTGCTTCTCACTCTGCCTGCTGCTTCCCCTGCTTATATTCTCTGTCTATGTCAAACAAATAAATAAAATCTTAAAAAAAAAATAATGATTCACATTTCCCTGATGATGAGTGATGTTGAGCATCTTTAAAAAAAAAAAAAAAAGTGACCCATCTGTAAACGTGGATGGGTGGTGATCATACCTGACTCTGTGTCCTTCTGTGGTATGTGACATGGTTTGTGATGGCACCTTGTAAATGGTGGCTGGGGGTTGTCATCCTCTTGTGTAAGCTTTCTTCATTGTCTCAGGTGTCCCGCAAGGGATTGTAGTAGTTCCAGAAATTGATGGTCCCTTTGTTGTTTTGTCCCTCTCTCATAAT
Organism: Martes martes; assembly: GCF_963455335.1. NCBI lineage: Eukaryota > Metazoa > Chordata > Mammalia > Carnivora > Mustelidae > Martes > Martes martes. Next base: position 102,476,932 of record NC_137896.1, on the reverse strand, counting down.
CTTGTATGGTGTGAAAGGGCTCCAGAGAGTTAAAAACATAATATTCTCATTTTAACGTGGGACAAAATGGCAGCTCCGGGAAGACAACTCGGTTGCCCATGGCCATAGCGGTTAATGTTGAGCTAAGACGGTTCTAATCTGTACAAATGGGACCCATGGGCTGTATGACTGGGCATCCCTCACAGGGCTTCCCAGAACTGCAATAGGGTTTTCCACTGGACCCTTTACAGCAAGTCCCTTCCTCCTGTTACTTCAGGGCATTTCAGAAATTCATCAAGGCCCTGAGGCTGTAGTCTCAGAGCCCCGAATGGCTTTTCTTTTGACCCAGGGTAGAAGCTTTCTTTTCCTATGGTGAATTTTTCTCCCTTGTATATATAAGTAAGTCTTCTATTGTGATTTCTTTCCAAATGAGCTTATGAGGAAATGCAGCAATTGCAAAGGTTGCTGTCCAGCAGAAAGAGAATGCTAGCCACGTGTGTAATTTTAAATTTCCTAATAGCCACGTTAAACTAAGTGCCAAGGAAGAAGTGCAGTTTACTCTAATAATATATTTTATTTGACCAGAGAAATCTAAAATAATCAGTTTGTTGTATTATTAATAGAAAAAACAATTCATGAGATATTTTATGTATTTTATTTTCATTCTGAGTCTTTAAAATCGGGTGTACATTTTACATTTTTGGAACATCTTAATTCAGACATTAAATTTTCACCTGAAATCCTTTCCCTCTATTTAGATTTCATAAAAATTTATGGTTGGAAAAGGAGATTTACATACTTAGATTATTCCCACATAAACTTTTTCAGTAACTGAATGAAAAATCATTTTCCCATAATAGTCACATGTACATTGACAAAACTGGTTCATATTTTTAGAAGAATTGACTTGACTTTTCAAAACCATGCCCAAGTTAAGTAAATTTGCTAACTCTTGTGTCAAAACCTTATTATTAACATTAAATTCAAAAGAAGTATTGAATAAATTGAAAAGAAAATTTAAATTTAACAATATCAACAAAGTATTCTTCAAACTTTTTAACTTTTGCAGTCAATTTACATAATGCGATTTCAACTTAAATCTACGTGTTGAGTCATGTTCTAAAAATATGTAAAATTCATTATTGTTGACTTATATTATGAAGTTGAAACAAAAATTTTTACACTTGTCTGGCTAGGTCATAAATATGATCTTCTTTTCCCTTCCTTGGAGCTTTAAATTTAGCTTGATCATATGCAGTGTGGGTATTGGTGAGAAAATGTCAATCCCTCTGCCATTTTTATGTTTGATTATTGAGTGAAATAATTATTTCTTGACTTTGGGAGCATTTTCTTTTATTGCAAGGAAATCTGATTTCGAGTTGACAATACAATGAATTGTAGGACTCCTTTATCTCTCAATCAGTGAACACTGGCAGAAAACACAGAATCATTAAATCCGTTGTCTTCTGTTTCTTTCAACAGTTCCATACTGGGGAATCATTGTAGCATTTACAAGTATATACTAAAACACTTCAACAACTGTATCCATGATAGTTTTCACAGAGCCGGCTTCAGAAAATTGAGTGCAAGTGTTTCTGATATGTAACATACAGTACAATGAAGCAATAAAAGAAGCATCAGTCTTAAAATCCCAGTAAGTCAGATGTCAACCCAACCTAGCTGAAGTACTGTCACCATAGAAATTTTCACATACAGGTGAAATTCTTCTTTGACAGATGTTAAAAGATTAAAAAAAATACCTACATCACAAGTTTCATAGTTTTGGGTTTTTTTTTTTTTTTTAAGATTTTAGGGGCGTCTGGGTGGCTCAGTGGGTTAAGCCTCTGCCTTCGGCTCAGGTCATGATCCCAGGGTCCTGGGATGGAGCCCCGCATCGGGCTCTCTGCTCGGCGGGGAGCCTGCTTCTCCCTCTCTCTGCCTGCTGCTCTGTCTACTTGTGATCTCTGTCTGTCAAATAAATAAATAAAATGTTTAAAAAAAAAAGATTTTATTTATTTGACAGAGAGAGATCACAAGTAGACAGAGAGGCAGGCAGAGAGAGAGAGGAGGAAGCAGGCTCCCCGCTGAGCAGAGAGCCGGATGCGGGGCTCGATCCCAGGACCCTGGGATCATGACCTGAGCCGAAGGCAGAGGCTTAACCCACTGAGCCACCCAGGCACCTCGAGGTTCATAATTTTGAGGCTACAAATACTTTTTCATGTATTTGAAAATTCTTTGAGACAGATCATACCCAAAGTATTAAATTGGGCAACATCTCATGTCACAGAACTCAACTGAAACTAAAGAAAAATATTTAAGATTTTTTAACTTTTGAATCAGTTTTTGATATTATTAGAAAGGTTTAGTGCTCCTTGGGCAATGTTCATGATTTAGCTAAAGATTGTTCACTTTTTGTAAAATACCTTTTTGGCTCTTTTCCTCAGAATATTTCCTCTAACTGTATTTCTATCTAAAATGGTTTCCTTTTTTTTTTTTTTTTTTTTTAAGATTTTGCTTATTTATTTGAGAGAGAGAGCATGAGCAGGGGTGGGGGGCAGAGGGAGAGGGAGATGCAGACTCACCACTGAGCAGGAAGCCTTATATAGGGCTCAACCCCAGGACCCTGAGATCATGACTTGAGCTGAAGGCAGACCTTTAACCAACTGAGCCACCCAGGAGCCATTAAAATGGTTTTCTTTTGGAGCACCTGAGTGGCTCAGGCAGTTGAGTGTCTGAATCTTGGTTTCGGCTCAGTTAATTCTGGTTTCAGCCACACATTTCACTGATTGTTTTTTTAAGTTTTTATTTAAATTCCGGTTGGTTAACATAGGATGTAATATTAGTTTCAAGGTGTAAAGTTAGTGATTCGGCACTTACATCCAACCCATGGTGCTTATCACAGCAGTGCACTCCTTCATTCCCATCACCTATGTCATCTGTTCCTGCCACCCTACTCCCCTCTGGTAACCATCAGTTTGTTCTCTTTAGTTAAGAGTCTGTTTCTTGGTTTGCCTCTCTCATTTTTTGGGTTTTTGTTTTTGTTTGGCTTGGTTTGGTTTGGTTTGGTGGTTGAGAGGAAACGGCTTATGAAATTCACTGTGTATTTGCTGAAAATGCCTCCTTTGTACAGCAAACAAACTTTTTTCATTTTACTCTGCTATAGCAAGTGGCAGTTGCCATTCATTATGAAGTTTCTGACATATCTTCCACCAGTTCTTTTTTGTGGTTGTTGTTTTTTCTCCTTTACTGTTCTGGTCATAGCTCTACCTTTGGCATCTTCACTCAATTCTGGATCAATCTTTGATTTAAAAAATAAGAAGAAAGGGCGCCTGGGTGGCTCAGTCGTTAAGTGTCTCTCTTCAGCTCAGGTCATGATCCCAGGGTCCTGAGATCAAGCCCCGTTTTGGGCTCCCTGCTTTTCAGGGAGCCTACTTCTCCCTCTCCCACTCCTCCTGCTTGTGATCCCTCTCTCGCTATCTCTCCCTCTGTCAAATAAATAAATAAAATCTTTAAAAAAAAAGAAGAAGAAGAAGAAGAGGTGGCTCCGTTAAGCAACTGCCTTCAGCTCAGGTCATTATCCTGGAGTCCCGAGATCGAGTCCTGAATCAGGTTCCCTGCTCAGGGGGGAGCCTGCTGTTCCCTCTGACCCTCTCCCCTTTCATGCTCTCTTTCTTTCTCATTCTCTCTGCCAAATAAATAAATAAAATTGTAAAAAAAAAAAAAAAAAGAAGAAGAATCAAAAACTGAGAGAAGAAGAAATATCTGACACTAACAAAGCCATGCTAAATGCATGTCTGCTCTATACTAGAAATGTGTTCATGAACTTTTTGTTAGCTTTAGAGCTGGCAAGGGAATTCTAGCAATGAAGATGAGGATAATATACAAACTCAAAGGGAATAAAGCTATCACATTAACTTGACCAAAAATAATTTGGCAACAGTAGCATTCCATTGCTTTAAATTTAAAAATTTGTCCATGCTTATTTTTTAACTAGATGTGTAGTGACATTTCACATTAGTTACCAATTATGATATGCATAGCTATGTTGTAACTCCTGCTGTCTGCATAATAAACACGATACAATGTTTCATCAGCAGTGCATGGAAGATAAAGTCACTTGAACTGAATGAACCTATTGTCCCTGAGTAGAACAGTGATGTGTTTATGCATGCTACTAGAAACACATGCGCCTGATGTGCTCGCTGCAGTACCACAAAAATATCTTAGGTCATGCAGTGGTTAATGTCATCCTACCAAAAGAGTACAATTGTGACTAATGGAAAGATGTTTTACAATACTTCAGTTTTTACATTAAAACTAAACAAAGTTTAAAATTCAGTTTCTGTGTCACATTGGCCATATTTGAAATACTCACAAGCCACGTGTGGCTAGTGTATGTGCCTAGTGGCCACCTTATTGGCCAATGTAGATAGAGTTGAATATTTGGTGAGTTAGAAATTTATTGGTTTTGTTCCTTTGAATTCAAGTAATTGTCGCATTCTATTGCCTTTGGCTTAAAAATAACTTTATTTTAAATCTTAGTTAAAAATTTCTTTTCGGGACCCCTGGTGGCTTAGTTGGTTAAGCATCTGCCTTTGGCTCAGGTCATGATCCCAGGGTCCTGGGATTGAGTTCTGCTTCAGGCTTCTTGCTCAGAGGCGAGCCTGCTTCTCCCTCTGCCTGCCACTCCCCCTGCTTGTGCTCCTTCTCTCCTTTCTCTCTCTCTGTCAAATAAATAAATAAAATCTTTAAACCATTTTCTTTTTATTATTTCTGTCATTTGCTCATAGAGTGGTTTTTGCAAGTAGATCTTAACACGGGCTTAACATTAGTAGTTCTGTTCTAGATAGAGGAGGGAGCACAGCTTAGGGAAGGCCTGCAGATATCTTTGGGTGAGTTCCCTCCTGCCTCCAATTCCTGGGGCGTAAGAGTAAGTTTCGAGTGAGGACCAGGAGTTTGGGGCTTGTGTAATGGCTGTTTCTTACTACCTTTATGATCTTGGGAAATTTACTTTTCTGTGACCCAGCGGCTAATCTGTGAGATGGGATGCTAGTGTGCCCCCACCGGGGGTCTGATTTGAGAGTAAATGCACTGGGAAGCCCTTCATAAGCCCTTACATTTATTAAGTGCCTTGCCCGTGGCCTGACTTTATCTTCCGTTGCGTTATGTTATTTTGGGGGCTGGAGTTATGTTTAGTTATGACCACTGTAGTCGTGTGCCCTATTAGAAACATTCCTACTTTATGTGTCATTGAAGCCAGGCTGAGCTAAAAGCAAGAAATGAAGAAATGAAGAACTAAAACAAGTCTTCAGATAATTCTTCAAGGCTCCTAAGCAGTAGTCTTTGCTCTCCAGAGGGTTGGGCCAAGATAGTATTTTTTCTAGTAAGCCAAATATTTTCCTAAGTTCTCTACTTTGTTTTTTTTTAGCATGGATCTAGCTCAACCACAATATATATGTTGAAAAAGTATTGTCTCAGAATTACTTCAAGTTAATTTTCCTTAGAGGTGCATTTTAAAAGGAGCTAAAGTCCTGGATATTAAGTTCCTTTTTAACTGCTTGGAGCATGCCTTTAGGGTTGCATGTCATAGCTGGGTGCTGCCCAGTAGTGCGTTATAGGTCTGCTCAAGGAGGCCAAGAATGAAGAGTGGGATAAAAAGACCAGCTCCTAAGTAAATAAAATCTTTAAAACAAAGCAAAACAAGACAAAAGCAGCTCCCAGCCCTGGTATTGCTTTGCCTCCTTGACAAGCTCTGGGGGAAAGCACTGGCTTTTCTGAATGGAATGGCAGGGTGTCCTAAGAAGGGAAACTGACCTTCTGTCATCTGTCAGGCTAATCAAGACAAGCCCAGACCTGGCTGAATCCTGCACATGGTTTCCAGAGTCCTATGTGATTTATCCAACTAATCTCAAGACCCCAGTTGCTCCAGCACAGAATGGAATTCACCCACCGATCCATAACTCAAGGACAGATGAAAGGGAATTCTTCCTGGCTTCTTATAACAGAAAGAAAGAAGATGGAGAGGGCAATGTTTGGATTGCAAAGTCATCAGCTGGTGCCAAAGGTGAGTTGGCATTGCTGTCCCCTTCTGCCTCTGCTTAGGTTCTCATATGCTTTGTTCAATTGTGCGTTAGATTCAGTGATGTCTTTAGATGAGTGACTATTATAATCTGAATGCTCAAGGGTAGAGACCACGTCTAGTTACATAGTTTTAAGTATTTATCTAGGTACTGAAGACTTCTAAATATACATCTCCAGCCAAAGTATTTCCCTTTAAGCTCCAGATTCAGTTTGGCAGGGATTTCAAATGTAACATATCTGATATGGATCTTTTCATTTCCTGCCCAGTTTAACCCACCCTAGCCTACCCCTCTTTCAGTCTTCTCATAGTATGTGATCCCACTCTCCACCCAGTCCCCGAAGCCCAAAACCTAGGCTTCATCCTTGACTGCTCTTTTCTTTACAGTCTGTACCTAATGCATCACCCAGTCTTGCTAGCTCTACCTTCAAAATATATTCTGAATTATACCTTTTTCTTGCCATTTCTGCTGCTATCACTTGAAGTCAAAACTATTGTTCTCTCTAGTCTGCGTAATTGCTATGCCTGCTCACGGCCAGTTCTCTAAGACAGAGCGATGTCTAAAAATGTAAGCCTGATCAGGTTACTCCGTGCTCAAGACTTACCAGCTGACTTCCCAATGCAGTCAGATAAACTCCAGATTGCTGATGGAGCCTATGCTGTTTAACATTTGCTCCTGTCTCTGATAGCATCTCCTATTCTTGACCTTGCTCACTGTTCTATAGCCATGCCTGCCTAGAGTCCTAAAAGTATCCTAAATCCGTCTGTGTATCTCAGATGTCCCTATGGATTATTTTCTGTTTCTTTCAGCTCAGATGATGCCTTTTCAGAGAATCCTTTTCCTTTCTAAAATAGCCTTTATGCCCATTGCTGTCTGTCCTTTGCCCTGCTTTGTTTTTCCTCCCCGCACTAACCTCTTCCTAGCACTTCTATTACATATCTGTTTATCCACCTGTCTCCTGTCTTACACCATAAGCTCCATGTAAACACAGAATTTCTGTCTTGTTCATCTCTACCCTCCCCAGAGGCACTCAGTAAATGTGCGTTGAATGAATGCATAGAAGGAATGTGGTTTATAATGTTGACTCAAGCTCAAAATATAGGCAGTCCCCAATGTAATGAACACATAAACACGGTCTATCTCTATAGCTACCATCATATGCTCCTTTAAAAATCATTCTATTTTGAACTTACTTCTTCTTTTATTGCCTTGGAAGACCATCTGGCCATTGGTACTCATTTCTATCCCCGGTCCAGTGGACCTCACCTTCTTTTCCACCAACCATGAGACAGGAGGGCATCACCTGGAATCTCCTGAAAGGGGGAGAGTTGGACTCTTGCCACAAGCCAGGTACCTCACCTACTTCTCTCTCCCCTCTTGTGACCTCTTCTCAATTAATGTCCCCTAGTTTAGTTCTAATGATGAATGGGGGAATTGGAAGAGGAAATAGACATTTACAGTATTCCATATTCCTTCTGTGGATTTGGGCTTGAGTCAGGATGGCCATTGTAAGGACATCTTGTATCATGGAGTCTTAGCCAGAGTGAGAATCAGGAGCGAGGCAAGGCCCCTGTCAAGTCATGGCAGTGATCCCACCTGGGTGGTGTCTGAACCCTCACCCAGACAAGTCATAGATTGGTGGTGAGCATCAGGGCGAGGTAAAGAGAGAATAAAATGCCAAACAAGGGGGACATTTTACCTTAGGGAGTTGAGATAAGTGATATGCATTTGTTTTGTTTGGGAACTACAAAATGAAACCAATAGGATGTATAATGGCTTTTATTCTTGTTAAAGAAGTATCTAGTACCTGCCACATGCTGGGAATAGTTAGCTCAACCTCCACACTATATCTCGTGTGAAGATGCCCTGTGCACCACCCCCACCGCCGATCTTGGACCTCAGCTACCTTCACCTCTCACCTGGAGCATTGTTCCTTGTCTTCCTGCCCTTGGCCATTCTCCAGAATACACAATGCAGTACAGCAGACAGAGATCATGTTAAAGCACAGTCAGACCCTGTCACATCTGTGTGCACTGCTGTCTCCCTGGTGCTGGGGCAGCACACAGAACCCAGCCAAAGTTCGATATATATGTTGAGTGATGAGTGAATGAATAGATGAAGTAATGGGTGTTTGGAGATACAGACATAAATAAAGTAGATATGATCTCTTGCCCTTATGGACGCTAGGGATACATATATTTCCAGATAAATAGTTGAGATGGGCACAAATAACAAAAAAAAGACTATCACCTGGAAGCTCCTTAAAGAATTCCAGAGTTTCCTCATAATTTCTCCAGGTTTAGTTAGTGAGGATATAAAGAAGTAAAATTAGAAATACAGTCAACAAATCCATGGAAACATGTTGCACTGGTATTCAAAATTTACAAAATATATATAGATTTTATGTATCATTTTACACCTACAAAATAAGAGAGACCTTCAGTGATACTGTTGCTGAAGGTTTGTAATGAACTGCTTCCTCTTAGTTGTGATGCACGGCCTTTTGAAAAATCAATAGGATAATACAAAGGAAGAGCCATAGAGAGTACATAGGTCTTGGCCCACTAATCTCGTTCCTGGAAACGTAACTCCAGGGAAATATTTTAAAAGAAACAAGAGTGATCTATAGAAAAGACATTTACTACCATGTGACCTGTAACAGCAACATTTTATTTAGAAACAACCCCACTGTCCAGTAATCAGTAAACAAATGTGTAATTTTCTTCAGCTGCTAACATAATTGTAATGTTAATGTAGAAACAGTCAAAATACTGACAACATAAAGTGAAAAAAATTGGCGATATGAGGTGAGTTCACTATGACTGAGCTAATCTTTCCTTATGGAAAGGAAAGTGATATTAAAAGATAAAAATAACTATATTAGGAAATAAGACTACAGGTAAATTTTCTATTTCGCTTGAATGCCATTTTTTTTTCAATAATAATAGTTTTTTAAAGTTATCAAAATGTAACTTCCTACCTTCTTCCATTTATTTTTCCCACCTATCAGCATTAGGTTTATTTTCAATAAGAAATAGTTTATATAAAGAAATAGCATAAGGGAAACAAAGTTGGAGCAAATAGGAGGGAATGTGAGCAGATATGGAGAGCAAGGCATTAAAAGTGGTACAGTTCCAGAGCATTAGTAGGAAGGGATATTTTAGGGTAACTATTTCATTTATTTTATTTTTTTAAAGATTTTATTTATTTATTTGACAGACACAGATCACAGGTAGGCAGAGAGGCAAGCAGAGAGAGAGGAGGAAGCAGGCTCCCTGCTGAGCAGAGAGCCTGCCTGATTCGAGGCTCGATCCCAGGACCCAGGGATTATGACCCGAGCCGAAGGCAGAGGCTTTAACCCACTGAGCCACCCAGGCGCCCCTAATTTATTTATTTATTTTTTTTTAATTTTTTTATTTTAATAAACATATAATGTATTTTTATCCCCAGGGGTACAGGTCTGTGAATCGTCTGGTTTACACATTTCACAGCACTCATCATAGCACATACCCTCCCCAATAATTTATTTTTTTTTAAGATTTTATTTATTCATTTGGCCAAGAGAGAGCACAAGTGGGGGGAGGGGCAGGCTGAGGGAGAGGGAGAAGTAGGAAGCCTTATGTGGGGCTTCCTCCCAGAACCCTGTGATCATGATCTGAGCTGAAGGCAGACACTTAACCAACTAAGCCGCCCAGGTGCCCCTTAGGATAACTTTTAGGAGAAGTGAAAAGGAAGACAGACAAAGGTCTGTCCAAAAAAAAAAAAAGGAAGTAAAGAGGAACTAGGATATCTGAGTGTGGTTCCTGAGGGAGATGAAACTGAAAGAAGCCTGTTCCTACAAAATGAGAGGAAGGAGCTTCTCTAAGGTGATTTGTTGTTTCTTGTTTAAGAGCTAACCGCATGGTGGAGCAAGTGACAGAAATGAGATGGTTGAGATAGGGGTTGGCTTTTAGGAAAGTTGAATTGTTAAATTAATTAATAATATTAGATTAATTTGTTTTATTTATTTATTTATTTATTTATATTTAAAAGATTTTATTTATTCATTTGACAGGCAGAGACCACAAGTAGGCAGAGAGGCAGGCGGGGGGAGAGAGAGAGAGAGAGAGGAGGAAGCAGGCTTCCTGCTGAGCAGAGAGCCTGATGCGGGGCTCGATCCCAGGACCCTGAGATCATGACCTGAGCCAAAGGCAGAGGCTTAACCCACTGAGCCACCCAGGCGCCCCTAGATTAATTTGTTTTAAAAGCATGAAATGCAAGTGGAGATGAGCTATAAATCTAAAGCATAGGTGGGAGGTCCTAGAATTAAAAAAAACTGAGTTCAGCAAGTTTGCAGGATATCAGATCACACAAAAACCAGTTGCATTTCTGTAATTAGCAATTAATATATTGAAACTAAAATTAAAAATCATATTTTTTAATAGCCACCCCAAAGAAAATGAGATGCTTAGTTATTCACTTAGCAAAACACGTATAGGATCTTAATGCTGAAAATTACAAAACAACTGAAAGTCAAAAAGGATCTATGTAAATGGACAGACATACATGTTCATGGATTGTAAGACTCAACATTGTAAAGATGTCAGTTCACCCCAAATTAATCTGTAGGCTTAATGCAGTTGCTGTCAAGACCTCAACCAGGTTTTTGTGCAGACATAAAGCTTCTTCTAAAATTCACATGGGAAGGCACAAGTCCTAGAATAGCTTAAATAATTTTGAAAAAGAAGAATCAAGTCAGGTGTGCCTCGGTGGCTCACTCATTAAGCAGCTGCCTTTGGCTCAGGTCATGATCCCAGGGTCCTGGGATTGAGCCCTGCATCAGGCTCCCTGCCCAGCAGGAAGCCTGCTTTGCCCTCTCCCACTCCCCCTGCTTGTGTTCCCTCTCCCGATGTGTCTCTCTCTGTCAAATAAATACATAAAATCTTAAAAAAAAAAAAAGAAGAAGAAGAAGAGCAATCAAGTAGGAGTAATCACTGTACTTGATATTAGAACATACTACAAAGCTACAATAATCACTACGCTGCAGTATTGTTAGGGGCACAGAAACATAAATCTGTGGAAGAAAGAACTCAGAAATAGACCCTACATAAATACCCACCTGATTTTTGACAAAAGTGCAAAAGCAATTCAATAGAAAGACAGACTTTTCAGGACACCTGGGTGACTCAGTTCAATTAAGCATCTGCCTTCAGCTCAGGTCATGGTCCCAGAGTCCTGGGATCAAGTCCTGCATCAGGCTTCTTACTCAGCCGGTAGCCTGCTTCTCCCTTTGCCTGCCACTCCTCCTGCTTGTGCTTCTCTCTCTCTTTCTCTCTCTGTTACAAACAAATAAATAAAACCTTGAAAAATAAAAAAAATAATAGGACAGATTTTTCAACAGATGATGCTAATAGATAAAAACAATGAACTTCTATATTACCTCACACCTCATACAAAAACTAACTCAAAACAGTTTTGTGGACTTAAATTTAAAATATAAAACTATAAATATTATCAGAAAAAAATGGGAGCTAGGGCAAGGCAAAGAATTCTTTTTTTTTTTTTTTTTTTAAGATTTTATGTATTTATTTGACAGAGAGAGACACATCAAGAGAGGGGACACAAGCAGGGGAAGTGGGAGAGAGAGAGGCAGGCTTCCCGCTGAGCAGGGAGCCCAATGCAGGGCTCCATCCCAGGACCCTGAGATCATGACCTGAGCCGAAGGCAGATGCTAAACCAACTGAGCCACCCAGGTACCCCAAGGCAAAGAATTCTTAAACTTAATATCACATATATGACCATAAGAGTAAATAAAAGTTCATAAGCCAGAACCTCAATAAATGAGGTGGGGTTTTTTGGTTTTTGGGGTTTTTGCTCTGTGAAAGACTCTATTGAAGAGGTTGAATATCCAAGCTATAGACTTGGAGAAAATACCTTCAAACCACCTATCTGACAAAAGACTCTATATCTAGAATATATAAACAACTTTCAAAACTCAACAGTTGAAAAAGGAAAAGAAAAGAGAAAAAGTCCATTTAGAAAATAAGCAAAGGTATAGGAATGCATTCCATTGAAAGGCTCTACAGAGGGACACCTAGGTGAGTCAGTCAGTTTAGCATCTGCCTTTGGCTCAGGTCATGATCCCAGGGCCCTGGGATTGAGTCCCACGTCAGGCTCCCTGCTCAGTGAGGGGGTCTGTTTCTCACTCTCCTTCTGCCCCTGCTGTGTTTTCTCTCACTCATTCTCTCTCTCAAATAAATAAGTAAAATCTTAAAAAAAAAAAAAAAGCCTCTACAGATAAAAAATAAGCAAATGAGAAGATTTTCAATATCATTAACCATTCGGGAAGTGCAGATTAAAACCACAATACTTCTATTAAAATGGCTAAAATAAGAAACGGTAATGACAGCAAGTGCCGCAAGGGTCAGGAGAAACTAGATCATTCACACAGTGTTGGTTGGGATGTAAAATGCTACAGCCACTCTGGAACAAAGTATAGTAATTTTTTGTAACACTAAACCTATAACTACCATATAACCTAGTAATTGCACACAGTAGGACTTTTGTCCCAGAAAAATGAAAACTTATGTCCGTGCAAAAACCTGCATGTGATTGTTCATAGCAGCTTTATTTGTAATAGCTGGAAACAACTCAAATTGCTTCAGAACCCGAGTGATTAAGCCAGCTGTGGAAAACTGATATCACCGAACAGTCCTCAGCTCCTCAGCAATGAAAGGGAATGAAGTATTGATACATGCAACAACTTGGATGCATCTCCAGAGAGTCATGCCGAGTGAAAGAACCCAAGCCCCAAAGATCACATACTATATAATTCTATCTATAAAATTCCTGAAATTTAGGATGCCTGGGTGGCTCAGTTGGTTGAGCACCTGCCTTCGGCTCAGGTCATGATCCCAGTGTCCTGGGATCGAGTCCCACATCTGGCTCCTTGCTCCGCAGGGAGCCTGCTTCTCCCTCTGCCACTCTGTCTGCCTGTGCTCGCTCTCTCTCTCTCTCTCTCTCTCTCTGACAAATAAATAAATGAAATCTTTAAAAAAAAAATTCCTGAAATTTTGGACAAAATTATGGAAATGGAGAACAGATTAGTAGTTGTCAGGAGGGTGTTATGGGGAGGGAGGTAGTTGTGGCTTTAAAAGAGCAACACTGACAGATCCGTGGTAATGGAACTGTTCAAAATGGGAGTATATATTTGCAAGTCATATATCTTTTTTTTTTCTTTTTAAAGGCTGCTCAACTCTTTTTTTTTTTTTTCAAGATTTTATTTATTTGACAGACAGAGATCACAAGTAGGCAGAGAGGCAGGCAGAGAGGGAGAGGAGGAAACAGGCTCCCCGCTGAGCGGAGAGCCCGATGTGGGGCTTGATCCCAGGATGCTGGGATCATGACCTGAGCTGAAGGCAGAGGCTTTAACCCACTGAGCCACCCAGGAGCCCCTGCAAGTCATATATCTTATCAGACACCTGTATCCAGAATGTGTAAAGAACTCTGATAACTCGGGGATCTGGGTGGCTCAGTTGAGCAACTGCCTTCAGCTTGGGTCATGATCCTGGAGTTCTGGGATTGAGTCCCGCATTGGGCTCCCTGCTCAGCAGGGGGTCTGCTTCTCCCTCTGACCCCCCTCATGCTCGTTCTCTGTCATTCTCTCTCAAATAAATAAATAAAATCTTTTTTAAAAAGATAAAAAAAAGAACTCTGATAACTCAGTAATAAAAGGACAACCTAATAAGAAAAGAACAAAGAACGGAAGTAGCTGTTTCTCCAAAGAAAATATACAAATAGCCAATAAGCACATGAAAACATGCTTCGCATTGTTAGTCATTAGGGAAATGCAAATCAAAACCACAATGAGATACCACTTCACACCCACTAGGATGGCTATAATCAAGAAGATAGTAAGTGTTGGCAAGAATGTGGCAGAATTAGAACACTCAAATATTGCTGTTGAGGGTGTAAAATGGCGTGAACATTTTGGAAATTAGTTTGGCAGTTTCTCAAAAAGTTAAACATAGAGTTACCATATGACCCAACTATTACACTCCTAGGTATATTCACAAAAGAATTGAAAATATGTCCACACAAAAACTTCTGTGCAGATCTTCATAGCAGCATTACTCATAAGAGCCAAGCAATAGTGGAAAAAACTCAAATGTCCATCAGTTGATAAATGAACGAACAAAAATGGTATATCCACACAATGGAATATTATCTAGTCATGGAAAGGAAGAATGATGTAGTGGTACATGCTACAACATGGATGAACCTTGAGAACATTATGCTAAATGAAGAAGCCAGACACAAAGACCACATACTGTGTGATTCCATTTATATGAATCATCTAGACTGAGCAAATCCAGAGACAGAAAGTAGATTAGTGGTTGTCAGAATAGGGTAAGGAAGGAATGGGGAGTTTACTGCTAATGATATGGGTTTTTGCAGGGAGGTGATGAAAATGTTCTAAAATTGTTAGTGGTTGTTGCAAATCTCTCGGATATATGAAAAACCATTGAATTGTATACTTTAAAAGGGGAAATCTTATGATATGTAACATATCTTAATAAAGCTGTTGAAAAGGACATTGTATCATTTAAAGTTGATGGACACTTTACATGTATCAAATTTTTCCTATTACAGTACTGTAGAGAATTGACTTGGATGATTGTCTTTATGCCCTAACTTTCTGGCTATTTCTATAAGCTATAGTATGAGAACTAGGTTTATTAAGGTCTTTATCAGGGTAGCCATGTGGCCAACAGTAAAGTGACATTTATTTAGGATGTTTGGATATTTTGGATGTCTGTGAAAATGAAATTTCATGTTTGAAGCCTGTTAAGGTAGTGTTAAAGTCCTATGTGGGAAAAGAGTTAGATGGCCCTGGTGCTCTTGTGGGCAGAGGGGAGAATGTGAGAGATTGGGGAAGTGATGGGATGGAGGAAGAAAGGTGAGCAGGCCAATAGAAGCCTCCTCTCGGTTTTCTCCTGCTATCAGTATTCCCCTTCTGGTTTTGTAGAGATCTTTTCCTCTTGGGATCAACTGGACTCATTTCTCTTACAATTTTGCCCTGTTAGGTGAAGGCATCCTCATCTCCTCGGAGGCTACAGAGCTTCTGGATTTCATTGACAACCAGGGTCAGGTGCACGTGATCCAGAAATACCTTGAGCACCCTCTGCTTCTGGAGCCAGGTCACCGCAAGTTTGACATTCGGTAATGCGTCGGTGTCCAGAGTTTTTGTTACTAATCTTGAGAAAAATGCCGTGGTGGGTGATAAGGGTAACATGGAATGTGAGGAAGTATTTGACCATGTTTAACACGTAGCCAAAATTGAGCACAGCTGAATAGAACTAAGCTTCTGTACCTAATTTTCTACTTTTCCTTCAGTATTTCTCTTTTCTTTCTAGAAAACATTACTAAAACTATGGGTTTTCTTTTTTTTTTTTTGTATGTTCTCTTTACTCAGAATGACTTGTGTCTCCATAGAGGAGAGTTTAAGTGTATGGGGCTTGCTTATGGAAGCAACTGAGAGATAAACCTAGAACACATAATTCAGACACAGGACATAATACGTCCTTGCTTTATTATTTGTGTCCTCTATTTTTTAAGGATTTCATATACACACCTCACATCCCCTTTTGGATTCTGACTTTCTGAGCAAAGGTCTGGCATAGAATAAGAGGTTGTATTGTGCCTTCTAAAGCTAAACAGCCCTCTCCCCCGCTTTCCTGTGGTCTTGCTGACATCTCCTCCATGAGGATTCTGTCTTCATGTTGTCTTCATAATAACTTGCTGCTTCTTGAACACCAGTCCTATGTCAGATCACCTTCAGGATGAACACTCTCCCTTTTAAGATTACTATAGAGCAAACATGGCAAATGGAAATTTCATGGATAAACCTTAGGACCCAACCTATCCAGATCTCTTCAAAATGCTGTCTTTTGAAGATCAAAGGCTTCTTGTCATTTATGATAAAATGTTTTAATTGCCTCATTACAGTGATAATCCACTATCTTGGCTAATTGTCATGGCTTGTCTCATAGAATTTTAGAACCTATCTCCTTCCTCTACTTCCCTCCAAAACTGTTAGGGTGTGGTGATGATGTATATGCTATGGAGAAACTTTGGATGACTTGAGTGAAACTGTTTTTATTGACTTGCAGAAGCTGGGTCTTGGTGGATCATCAGTATAATATCTACCTCTATAAGGAGGGTGTGCTTCGGACTGCTTCAGAACCATATCATGTTGATAATTTCCAAGACAAAACCTGCCATTTGACCAATCACTGCATTCAAAAGGAGTACTCAAAGAATTATGGAAAGTATGAAGAAGGGAACGAAATGTTCTTTGAGGAGTTCAATCAGTACCTAATAAGTGCTTTGAACATTACCCTGGAAAGTAGTATCTTACTACAAATTAAACATATAATAAGGTAACTTAATTGTATCTTTTTTGGTTATGTGTCTTGGAGAAGTTTTGGGAGTTTGTGCCTTTTAAGGAATTATTCTACTTAAGCTAAGGACAAAAATTATTTGTAATATTCCTTCATTATCCTTTCAGTATCTGTAGGATCTGTAATGATGCCACTGCTTGCATTTCATATATTGGTAACTTATTTCTTCTATTTTACTGGAACAGAATGGCTAGAGATATATCAGTATTATTAATCCTTTCAAAAGGTTACTTTTTGGTTTTATTGATTTTCTCTGTTGTTTTTATTTCTTTGATTTATGTTTCTTATTATTTTCTTCCTTCTGCCTTTTTTCTTTTTTTTTTTTTAAAGATTTTATTTATTTATTTGACACAGAGAGAGAGATCACAAGTAGGCAGAGGGGCAGGCAAAGAGAAAGGGGAAAGCAGGCTCCCCACTGAGCAGAGAGCCCGATGCGGGGCTTGATCCCAGGACCCTGAGACCATGACCTGAGCAGAAGGCAGAGGCTTAATCCTCTGAGCCACCCAGGCACCCCTTCCTTCTGCCTTTTTGAGGGATTTGTTTTGTAGTTTCCTTAAGGCAAAAACTTAGATCATTGATTTGAAAGAATTCATTTTTTAAATGCATTTAATGCTGTCAGTTTCTCTCTGAGTACTCATTAGTGCATCCCACAGGCTTTGCTATGTTATGTTTTCATTTTCATTTTATTAAAATACTTTCTAATTTACCTTGTTACTTCATCTTTGACTTGTGTTATATAGAAATTTTTGCTTAATTTCCAAATATTTGGGAATTTTCCAGATATTTTTCTATTATTGATTTTTATTTTAATTCCATTGTAGTCAGAGAACATACTTTAAAATTGGTTAAAGATTGTGTCATGGCCCAGAATGTGGTCCAGTTTTGGTGACTGTTCCATGTATACTAAAAATAATGTTTATTCCCCTGTAATTGGGCTGAGTGTTCTATAAATGTGAATTAGGTGAAGGTGGTTAGTAGCGTTGTTGAAGTCTTTTATATCCTTGCTGCGTTTCTGTTCTACTTGTTCTGTCCATGATTGAGAGGAAAAACATTGAAGTCTCCAAGTATAATTATGGATTTGTCTATCTCTCCTTTAGATTTACCCATTTTGTTTCATATATTTGGAGATCTGTTTTTAGGTGCATATACATTTAGAATTATTACCTCTTTGTGGCAAATGACCACTTTAATCTTACATAATGTCTTGTCTGTCTTTATCTCTGGTAATATTTCTTATTTTGAAAGTCAATTTTGCCTGATATTAATATAGCCACTCCAGCTTTTTTTGATTAGAGATATGTCTCCATCCCTTTAATTCTATCCTACCCTATTCCATTCTATATTTAAAGTGGGCTTCTGGCAGACAGTATATAGTTAGGTTTTGTTTTCATTTTGTTTAACAAAACATTCAACACGGTAATCTCTACCTTTCTAACTGGTGTGTTTTTATCATTTAAATTTAATGTAATTATTGGTTTGGTCGGATTTACATGTACTATTTTGTTATTTGCTATCTGTCCCCTTTTGGTTTTGTTTTTCATTTTCCCATTTCCTGCTTTTTATTTTTTATTTTTGTATTTTTAAAGAATTTTTTTTTTTGCCAGAGAACGAGAGATAGAGAGCATGTGTGCTCACGCACACAAGTGGGGAGCGGCTGGCAGAAGGAGAAGCAGACTCCTCACTGAGCAAGGAGCCCAGTGTGGGGCTTGATCCCAGGACCATGGAATCATGACCTGAGCGAAAGGCAGGCACTTAACTGACTGAGCCACCCAGGCATCCCCATTACCTGCCTTTTTTTTTTAATTAATTTTTAAATTTTTTTATAAACATAAAATATATTTTTATCCCCAGGGGTACAGGTTTGTGAATCGCCGGGTTTACACACTTCACAGCACTCACCATAGCACATACCTTCCCCAATGTCCATAACCCCACCACCCTCTCCCGTCCCCCCTCCCCCCAGCAGCCCTCAGTTTGTTTTGTGAGGTTAAGAGTCTCTTATGGTTTGTCTCCCTCCCGATCCCATCTTGTTTCATTTATTCTTTTCCTACCCCCCAGCCCCTCCACATTGCATCTCCACTTCCTTATATCAGGGAGATCATATGATAGTTGTCTTTCTCCAATTGACTTATTTCGCTAAGCATAATACCCTCTAGTTCCATCCACATCGTCGCAAATGGCAATTTCATTACCTGCCTTTTAAAAATTACTTAAATTTATTTAGAGTTTCATTTTAATTTTTCTGTTGAGTATTTGGTTCTCTCTCTCTTTTTAGTGCTTACTGTAGGAATTATGATTAATATACCTTACTTTTATTTACAGACTTCTTAGAATTAATAATTTACCACTTCAAATAAAGTGCAGAAAACTTATAACCTTGTAGTTACTTTAACTCTCCCCCAGTTGTGGTGTGGATTACATTTACATACACTGAAATCTCTACTGCATAATATTATAATTCTTACTATCAATTGTCATATATATTTTTATATGTATGTTAGATTGTCAGTTTGGATTTTTTAAAACAAAATACAAGACCAAATGGTATGCTGTGTACAAGAAAACCCACTTTAAGTTAAAAAAGAGAAAAATATTATTTTTTATTTACCCCTTTTTATTCTCTTCCTTTAGTCCTAAAGTTCCAAGTTTCTTTCTGACATTATTTCCCTTCAGACATTAGCGTTTCTTTTAGAGTATTTCTTTAGCTAATCAGTCCTTTTAATTTTCTGTCATCTCAGAATGTCTTTATCTTACCTTATTCCTGAAGGATATTTTCACTGGTGTTACATAAACATAATATCAAGCAATAATTGCAAAATATATAAGCTGTATACAGGATGTATGCAGATTGATTCTGTTCATATAAATTGAAAAACAAGTAGAAGTAAAAAAGTTATTTAGAAGAATGTTCATGTATGGTAAAAACAGAGAACTGAAGGTATGAAAAACACAACATTCAAGATAGTGGTTATCTCTGAAATGGAAGCAGGAGGGACCCAAGGAAGAGGCTTAAAGGAATTGTAGTGTGGGTACCTGGGTGCTCATTAATGCTACCTATATTGTAAACTCACAAGACATTATTATCATTAGTATTGTATAGTTAACATTATTTATATTTCCCCATACATTTTTACTGCTTATGTTGTTTCTTTTTCTTTCATGTATTAATTTTATCTAGAATCAGTTTCCTTTTTTTTTTTCTTTTCTTTTTTTTTTTTGAGAGAGAGAGAGAGAGCTTGTTTAGGGGGTGGTTGGGGGGTGGGGAGAGGGAGAGAGAATCCCAAGCAGACTCCCCACTGAATGCAGAGCCTGATGCAGGGCTCAATCTCATGACCCTGAGATCTGACCTGAGCTACCCAGGTGC
The DNA here is from genome assembly GCF_963455335.1 of Martes martes. Lineage (NCBI taxonomy): Eukaryota > Metazoa > Chordata > Mammalia > Carnivora > Mustelidae > Martes > Martes martes. Next base: position 102,457,067 of record NC_137896.1, on the reverse strand, counting down.
CCCCAAAGCAAGTGTCTTTAAAAAAAAAAAAAAGAAGGGGGGCACCTGGGTGGCTCAGTGGGTTATGTGTCTGTCTTTGGCTCAGGTCATGATCTCAGGGTTGTGAAATCAAGCCCTGTGTTGGGCTCCCTGCTCAGTGGGGAGTCTGCCTGAGATTCTCTCTCTCCCTCTCTCTCTCAAATAAATAAAATTTTAAAAAATTTTTAAAAAGACATTTGCTTTGGAGACAGACTTCTAGATCAGCAGAATCCCCCCACCCTTTTTTTAAAGCACTTTGAAGATGGCTTACCATTGTCTTCTGGCTTCTATTACATAGGTGTCATAGTGCTTCTCCAATCTGTGGCTTCAAGTCTTTTATTTGTTTTGGGATATTCATGGCCACTATTTTTTCACTTCGGGCTTTTATCCCATTCTTCTGTCCTCTGGGATTCTAATTACATGGATGCCAGTCTTTTTCACTGTCTCCTGTTTCTCCCATGTGTATCATTTGATCTCTCTCTTCAGCAATTAAAACCTGCTTAAAAAGGAAAAAGCCTGGGATGCCTGGGTGGCTCAGTCATTAAGCATCTGCCTTTGGCTAAGGTCATGATCCCAGCATCCTGGGATGGATCCCTACATCGATCCCCACATCGGGCTACCTGCTCAGCAGGAGGCCTGCTTCTCCCTTTCCCACTCCCCCTGCTTGTATTCCCTCTCTCACTGTCTCTCTCTCTCTCTCTGTCAAATAAATAAATAAAATCTTAAAAAAAAAAAAAAGAGGAAAAAGTCATTAAAATTTGTTGTTAAACTCATCTGTTGAGTTCTTGATTTTAGGTATTGTACTTTTCAGTTCTAGAATTTCCATTTGACTCTTTTTAGATTACAATTCTTTTGTGAAATCTCCCACTTGTCTTATAATTATATCTTGAACATGTTAATGGCAATTCTTTAACATCTTTATTTGATTACCTGAATTACCTGTAGTAAAGGTTAGCAAACTCTGTTCTCTGGGCCAAATCCAACCTAAAGCTTGTTTTCAAATAGGCCATGAGCTAAAAATAGTTTCTACATTTTTAATAGGTTTTTTAGAAATTAAAGAATATGTAACAGAGACCATATGTAGTCTTCAAAACCTAAAATAGTTACTATCTGGTCCTTTATAGAAAAAGTTTGCCAACCCCTGACTTTGACAGATCTTGTTTCTATTGTCTGTTTTTTTTTTTTTTCCCTCTTGGTCCTGTTTCTTAATATGCCTGGAAATAATTTTTTAGTGTTATTCATTTATTATAGTTTACTAAATCCAATAGAGATTTTTTTTAAATTGAGGGTAACATGCATCTGGTAAAGTCCACAAATCATTAAGTGTATGGTGTAGTGAACTTTTAATTATGGACACACTCAGCTAATCATCACATGAATCAGGATATAAAACATTTACAGCACCCCCAAATACTCCCTTGGACTCCCTCAAATATATACTTCATGCCACAGATAGCCACTCTTCTGACTTTTATCATTATCCATTCCTTTTGCTTACTCTACATTTTATGTAATGTACATATGTAATATGTAATGTACATATGTAATTACATTTTATGTAAATGGAATTATACTGTATCTCCTATTTCGTGTTCAACTTCCTTCACAATTGTAAGTATGGGTTTCATCTATATTGTTGCATATAGCAGTGATTTACCTTTTATACTGCTGTGTAATATTTCATGGTGTGAGTATTACATGGTTTATCCTTTCTATAGTTGATAGGCATCTTGGTCTTTATCTTTTACATTGTAGACCTCTAATCTACCTGAATTCTTATATGTCAAGCTGCATGTTTTTCTACGGGGTATCCCGTTGACCCAGGACCATTTGTGCATAAGACTGGCCTTTTCCCACTGTGTTTTAGTGAGCTTTTGTTATAAATCAGGTGGCCATTTGTGTTAGGGATCTCCATTCTCTTCTGTTGGTCTGTTATCTGTCGTGTCATTAGCACCTTATCACAATGACTGAGGCTTTTTCCTTAACGTATTCTTACATCGAGTCTGGCAGAATAACTATAGAGTCCTGTTTCTTCAGGGATTGTAGGTGCTTAGAATTCTGAGACCAGATAAATCAAGTATGCTGGGGGCGCCTGGGTGGCTCAGTGGGTTGAGCCTCTGCCTTCGGCTCAGGTCATGATCCCAGGGTCCTGGGATCGAACCCCACATCGGGCTCTCAGCTCGGCGGGGATCCTGCTTCCTCCTCTATCTCTGCCTGCCTTTCTGCCTACTTGTGATCTCTCTCTCTGTCAAATAAATAAATAAAATCTTTTAAAAAAAATCAAGTATGTTGAAGAAAGATTTCCTATTTTAGGCAAAAATTTATTGGATATTTATTACCCCCCCTCCCCTCATTGTCCTGTATAGTTCAGAGAGTGTTGCTACTTTCATGCTATAAATGCCCCTAACAACTCTCATGGTTTTTCTCCCCCCCCCACCGCCCCCAGCTAGCCTCCCCCTACCTTCCCACTCCTGCCTAAAAAAGATGTACTGTCTAAAGTCTCTGATGATGAAAAAAACTATTTAAAGTGAATTATTAATCTTGAGCTTCTAGCAGATTAAAAAAAGTAATACTTAATTTTGATTTACTTCTGGCTCTTAGTTTTTCCTTCATGTGTTTGAGCATAGTGTTTCTTTCATTTGGGGGGGTTTCCTTCTTCTTTTTTTAACCATGAGCCTCTATTAAATGTAAAAGTTTTCTTAATTATAATATTGGAAAGGGTCTTTTAATTAAAAGAAAAGGTAAGGGTATTCCCTTAAAGAGTACAGATAAAGCTATAGAAAAAAAAAAAGTGATAGGTGGCTTACCAGTGCAGGTTAAAGATGAATGAGAGAAGAAATTTTCATTCCAGTTGATTCTTAAATGGCTAACTGCCCAAAATTACTTTTAAAGGTTTAAATATATGCATAGAAATACTTTCCTTTTGGGGCGGGGGGGGGGGGAGAAAGTAAGCTGATGCTTGGGCTGGGGTCGGGGGATGTGGTGGTGGAGGGAGGTTTGGGAACCAAAATTCCTGCTCCAAGTTCAGGGAGGTCTCAGTTCTTGAAAGTCATGAGTCAAAATGTACTTGTATGGATACATCTTGGACTTAGTCACATGAAAGCCAGTTCCTTCATTTTTCCTTCTAAACATACAGTTATGTAGGAGGAAAGCTATTTCTGGTAATCTTAGAGTCATCATAACATACTTTATTACTAAAATAGATATTTTACCCCAACATTCAGTTGAGGGAAAAAGTCAGGGAAGATCTGCATAAAACAGAAATGACATAGGTTTTCTGGATGGTTATACAAAATAGTGATTTATCAGTAGTAAGTTATTTATTATTTTTTTTTTTTAGAGAGAGATTTTATTTATTTGACAGGGAGAGGGCACAAGGAGGGGTGGGGCAGTGAGGGGCAGAGGGAGAAACTGACTCCCCACTGAGCAGAGAGCCTGACACAGGGCTTGATTCCAGGACCCTGGGATCACAACTTGAATGGAAGGCAGACGCTTAACCTTCTGAGCCACCCGGGTGCCCTCATAAGTTCTTTATGTAATTATCTCATTGAACCATCCCAGTGCTAGGACTAGGTATTATTTTTACCCCCTCCTTTTTGGATAAAGAAATCAAAGCTTGGCTAAGAGAGGTTAAAAACTTGCCTAAGATTCTGGCCTTAGGCCCCTGACCTTAGACCTCATGTATTAACTCAGTATATTTTTGAAGTTCATGTTCAACTTTTTCGTGTTTTCAGTTTGTCTGTGTTTTTTTTCCAATTTTTTTTGAACAGTAGTTGATGTTAATAGTAATTCTATTTTGTATTTTAATATTTAAATCTTTTAATTAGTAATAATTTGGCATTAGAACTGAAGCTAATGAAAGTAATGAATGAGAGCAACTTCACTGCCAGTTCTGCTCTTCACCAAATGGTAGTCCATTTCTTCTACATGGCAACAACACATGGGAGTGTTTTATTTATTACAAACAAACATGGCGGCAGTCTCCTGTTGCGGGAAGCCACCTTTCCAGGGGCTATGGTGACTTAACACTGTGCTAGGAAAGCAGCCCCTACCTGTCAGAACATGAGTATTTGCAGAGTTTTCTAACAAGTAGCTTGATAAGTAGCTTTGTCTTGAATAATCATTGGTAATTAAAAGAGAATTGGGGCACCTGGCTGGCTCAATTTGTGGAGTGTGCAACTCTTGACATCTGGGCTGTGAGTTTGAGCCCTACATTGGGTGTAGAGATTACTTCAAAATAATATCTTTAAAAAATAAAATAAAATAAGTAAAAGAGAGAATTAAGTCCAAGTGGATTTCTTATCATTACTTTTGATACAAAATCATCCAAGCACATCTTCCATGTTCCTTCTCCCTCAACCAACCCATTCTCAGTGAGCTCTCCCCTTTGCCCCGCAGAAGCTGCCTCATGAGCGTGGAGCCCGCCATTAGCACCAGGCACCTCCCTTACCAGAGCTTCCAGCTCTTTGGCTTCGACTTCATGGTGGACGAGGAGCTGAAGGTGTGGCTCATTGAGGTCAACGGCGCCCCGGCTTGTGCTCAGTAAGCCTGAACACCACTGTGTTTTAACAAATGGGAAGTTGGTTCCAGAGTTGGAATAGCCTGTCTTGGCAAGGTGGTGAGTTTCTTCACCTACGTGTCCAAGCGGAGGCTGTTTTAACTGCTGTGAGGGAGGACGTCCTCTGGCAGGACCCTGGCCAGCAGGGGGCTCTGCTGAGTCAGTCCTTCCCAGTTCTCCCGTGTGTTGAGCAGGAGTCTGTGCTTAGGTGGGTGGTAGTTGCTATGAGAGTTTCAAACAAAGCTAGTAACTGTCAGAGGAGACCCTCTTGTGTGACCAGCTCAGGGAATGGGGTCCTGTGAGTTGAGGGGGGGATGCTGATAACCAAGAAATTGAGGGGGTTCTCCAGGCAGGAAGTACTCTGAGAAGGCACTGTTGACACAGTGGAGCTAGAATGGGGATGTAAGAGAAGAGTGTCACATGTACCATGGAGCGGAGGGGAGAGCCTTCAGAAGGGGGACATAGCATCCAGTGGGACCACGCCCCATGCCAGGCTCTGTGGGGGATGCACAGATGAGCAGACCCTGCCTGCGAAAGCCTCATGGAGGCCTTGGAAGTTAGGGGCAGCTGGACATGATCCTCGAAGGCTGCTAGTTGTTCTGAAGATTCACTTTCATCAGGTCAGGACCCTTCATGGTTCCCCACGTCCGCATCTTGGAGGAATTGAGGTGATCGTCCACACGTTCAGGAAAAAGTTCTGGACCTACAAGGGGCCGCGTTAACACACAAGCCGCTCTTTCATTAGGAGCCAGGCCTTCGCCGCTTGCTCAGTGGCTGCAGCATGGCACGTGTGATTCATCTCGTTCGGCAGTCCCTTCAGCTAACCCGTACTCGTTAGTACCCCTAACCCCCCAGGCCCCAGTATAGGGGTCCCAGTCATGAGCAGAGACACAGGCCCTGTCCTTGGAAAGACTGTGGGCATGACAAAGGACCAGACAAATACAGATTACAAACTGGGACATGCTTTACCCTTGATCAAGGATGTTAAAGTAGTATCATTGAGCAGAGGGCTGCTGTTGAGAGGTGGTGCTTGGCACTGAGTTGGAAGGAGGAAGGAGAGGTGAGCAGGACGGCTGGACAACAGCGGCATGTCTCTGTTCCCCTGTCCTTCCAATAAAGGTTCAGTCATCCCTTGTGTCCTACGCCCTCTCCACCCTGCTTCCTGTCCCATGTCCCTTTGCCTTCCTCATTCCCAGTGTCAGCCTCTCCCCGCCTCCCTCTTCGGGGTATGGTTCCCATCAGCGTGTGCATATGCAGCAGATTTCCTCAGCAGTTATAAAGAGCGCTCGCTCGAGGCCACGTCCTGCTCCGGTGACTCCTCCTCCCCGGTCCTGTTGCAGCCGGACTTCTGGAACGCAGTGTCTGCTCAGGCTGGCTCCTCTTTCTCTATTCTCATCCGTGCTGTGGTCCATCCTGGGCTGGATGTCATCCCCTCCACCCCACAGAAATGTTCTTTGAAAGACCCCAGCTAAGTCCATATTGCCAGGTCCAGCGGCCCCTTTCCGTGTGGACATCCTGGACCTCCCAGCAGCATTTGAGGGAGCTGCTGACACCGTGCTGAGATGCTCTTCTGTTGTGGCTTCAGACACACTCTGTAGTGGGAAGCTTTGGCTGAGGAGATGTGGGCATGATTGGCCTCTTGCTCCTCATCAGTGGACCCCAGTCAGCGCCTCAGCCCTCGGTGTTTGTCTTCTCTCTCCACTATGCTTTCTCTGATGTGATCTTATTCAACTTCATACTTTTAAAACCACCAGATTACATCACAGCCCAGAGTTCCAGAGCTGTGTGTGCACCTGCCTGCCCACCGTCCTGCGGGGATGTCTGTGAATGTCTCTGAGAGGCACGCCCTGCCCAGGACTCGCGCATCTCCGTGAATGCCCACCTCCCCTCCCCATGGAATCTAAGCTGGAATCCTGACGGAGATGCAGCCTCCTCCTTTCCATTACCCTCAGGTTCTGTGCATTGGGAGCTGGTCAGCTCAGCCTCCAGCCTTGGCAGTCCTCTGCTCTCCACCCCCATTGTCCTAGCTCTCCCACAGGTCCTTCTCCATCACTGTGGACACTTGTGCAGAGAGCCTTCTAACGGGGATCTCCTCTTCTGCTCTTGCCCCAGTAAAATCCACTCTCGGTGCGCACCGTTCCTGCCATTGGCACAACCTATCTTCTCCCCCTCACAAACACACTCTTTCTTTCCTCCTCCTCTCTTTTTTCTTCCCCCCCTCCTTTCTGTCTCTCTGGGTCTATCTGTCCTCTCTCTCCTCTTTTCTACCCTGTCATCCTCTGTCTGACCTCACTCATTCCCCAGGTGTCACCTATTTGTCACCCCTGGGGAGTCTCTCCTAGGGTCTCCTCAGCCACACTGAGAAGGTGCTTTCCCTCCAAGTATACCCACCACAGGCAGGCAAGATGGCTCTTAGACTCTATGGAAATTGCCCGTCTTCCCTGCCAGTGAGAGTAGGAGTTACTGGTCTCTTCACCCGAGACCTTCCCGAAGTATTTGTTAAGGGGCTGCTTGATGCTCGTGCAGCATGTGTATGTACCATGGAAACCAGTTTTAGGAACTTGGTCATGAGATGGAACACCTAGGGCAGGTCCCGGTGAAAAAAAATCTATTGACTTTCCACATGCACTTTGATGAACGTCTACAATGATATTTTTTAAAACACATTTCAGGAAGCTTTATGCAGAACTGTGCCAGGGCATCGTGGACATAGCCATTTCCAGTGTCTTCCCGCCCCCGGATGTGGAGCCACAGCACGTCCAGCCGGCGGCGTTCATCAAGCTGTGACCGAGGGAGGCGCTCAGAGCTGCCTCAGAAGAAGCACGAGCTCCTGCTCCAGGGGAAGGTGGAATGTCAGGGTGGCTCACTACCAAGCCAGGACTGGAGAAAGAGAGGCAACCGGCAAAGCCGCGACAGAAGGGAGAACACCAGAAGAAAAGGCAGCTTCCCCAAAGAGCGGTGGCTCAGGGGTTCCCAGGTGGCACTCTCAGCGCTGCTGTTGAGATGTGAGAACGGAAGCCAGTTGCTCTGAGGGGGGGAGCCAAATGCTCTTCTAAGAGGAAAAGACAGGGATTTGATTATTTTATGTTCTTATCCTTTAAAAAAATCCAGTTTTTATCCTAAGGCAGCATTGTGAGCAGCGCCTCTCCTCCCTGGGGGTTGAGACTGTTGGACCTTTCGTTGGTGTCTTTCCACCTGCTGCAGCCTTAGTGCCTTAGCTCCATGCCCAGCTGCAACCCTTCTGTCTGGGACACGGATTGGATATTATAGTGTCCGGGAGGTTGCCAGTATGTTCCCTGCCCATCTCTCTCGGCAGCACCCTGCCTGTGGAAGTCTGGACAAGCATGCATCAACAGTGCTCGGGTTCGTGCTGGGCGCCACCTCACAGCGAGCGAAGGGGGCTTTCCTCGTCATGTTCCTGACGGCGTTTGGTCAGTCACCTGTCAGGGCCGGTGTGGGCTAGGCACCGAAACAGCAAGTGCTGCTCTTGATCTGCTCTGTGCATGTTTTAGAAACCAAGCAGCAAGTTTGCCACAAACCCATAAGCATCAAATAAGCATGAAAGAGAAAACAAAACAAAACAAAACACGATGTCTTGCTTTACTTAATAGTTGGGTGTGGTAGGTTTTGGAAATATGATGATCCTCACTTATCTTTGTTTTAACCAGAATTCTACATGCACTTTTGCAGAGTTCCCTTTGGCTCGCTTTTTTTGTTTTAACTTCTGTAAAAACCCCTCTAGAGGGTAGGAGAAGTAGAGTTACACACACACACACACACACACACCCCCCACCAGGTGACACTGCCTCAGACACAGGTAGCTCTCCCCCATTTTCTTGCCTTCAAAGCACCTTCTGCAGGAGCTAGAAGGGCATGTTTGGTTCCAGGGAAGATTCTCTGCCTGCTTGTGCCTCTGCATGCCAGGCGAGGGTCTAAATGAGTGTTTGTCTGGCCTGAATGGGGGAATCTCCTAAAATGGGAAAGACGTGGTTTCAGAGCTCTACACAGCATCTTGTAAGTCAACAAATGTGTCCTGTTAGGTGTAGTTTCCACTCACTGGATCAAATATTCTGTAGATTTTTCAGGAGACTACATCCCTAGTAGTGGGCAGAACAAGATGCTACTTGTGTTCCAATGTGAGCCAAGTGAGCAGGTCCTTCTTAGAATGTACCGGGAACCACAGCAGGCCTCCTGTCCAGTACGTGCTGTGTTCTTCCTTTGTGTATATGTGTGCCCCATTATTATTTCTGTGTGGTACCAGACAACAGTTCTGCAGTCAGGGAGACTTTCCTAAAAAGGGAAAAGAGCAGTGCCTCCTGAAACACGATGAGATGTGGGATCTCACGGTGAAGAAAGGATAAGGAGTGTTTCATAGATGCAGCAGTGGGTGTAGGATGTGGTGGCATTATGTCGGGGTGAAGGAGAAAGTCCCAACTGGTTTGGCTCTTCTGCAAATTAGAATTACAAAATATCCTGGTTACTCAGAATACAGATAATAAGGTTTGCATCCAGAGTGAAATTAAACAGTCAGCAGGGAAAGTCAGTCTTGGAAGGCCAGCACTGTTCGATGAGTGTTTGGGGACTTTGAGCAGATCATGACAAGGTGCACACCCATCTAGAAAGTGTGAGCTACTCAGTCCTTGGGAAGTCTCTGTGGACTGGTGACGGGGGAAGCATGGAGGTTTTTGTTGTGTTATCACATGTGAATGTAGATCTGTAATGATCTTTTGGACCTAAATGAAAGGGACATTTGAGTTTCCTAACTCTCACAGTGACAGAGCTAAGAATTTAGATGGTGCAAGTCCATGGATCTTGACGGAATTACTAAGAAACCTCAATCACTGGCATATATGTGAGGGACGTAAAGCTTTAAAAAGAAAATTATGCTTCATTCCTCACATGGTTTCAAATAAATATCTATTTCATGCATTAGTTTTTGATCAGGTGGGATGGTTGGCTCAGAATTGTTCCATACCCTTCCATGATACCTTTGGCACAGATGGTAATGCCTCGCCTCTCAGTCTTCCTACATGCAGAGTGCGTATGTGTCGCCAGCTGCTGGGGGAGGAGGTGTTCTTTATTTGGAGATGTTAATTCCAATCTTCACACTGTCATTTGACCACACAGTGTGAGATGAACCCATTAGCTTCTCTGTGCCTTAGTTTCTTATTTCATGGAAGGGATTGTTGCCTGACCTGGAGACTACCTCAGGGACTTCTAGTGAGGGCAGGTGAGGTTAGGAAGACTCAAGAACCTGTGGTACCAAGGTTCTCAGTGCTGACTATATGCTGGAATCACTTGAGGAGCTTTTTTAGAATGTTGGTTTCTACACCCTCCCTTTCTCTCCCACCTCTGAGCAATGAAATCAGAACGTGAGGCATCAGGACGCTTTGAGGTGCCTTGAACCACTGCTTAAGAAGGAAGGACAAACACACTGCTACCTTAGAATAATCAAATAAGATCTAGGACTTTTTGAAAAAGTTCCTTTCGGAAGGACAGGCATTTCTTGAGGAATGACCATGTTGTTGGTCAACGCGTTGACCTACGTATTCGTGATACAAGCAACTGCTGTCTAAGCATGTTCTCGTTTTGCTTCTTGTCCAGCATTTGTAAACTCAAACGTGCTTTCATTTCCTTAAAACAGTTTGTGAAGCCTTGACAACAAATGTAAACAGCCAGGAATTTATACATCTGCTAAATATGTGTTAAGGGTATTCGTTACTGAGAGAAAAGCCCCTTCCGTCGTTAACTCCTGTGGTAATCATAAACTCGATTTTACCCAGAACATTGAAGTGCCTCAGTGTCTGTATGATTCAGTGGAGCAGGTGCTGGCATGCTTACCTGCGCACTCGCCCTTTCACTAGCACCTCAGGATAATTATCCCAGACTCGGGATATCTGGTAGTGTCAGAAATGTATGGGATCCACAGAGTTTGCGAACAGCAGCAAAGCTACAGAGCGTGTTTTTGTTGACAGCCACGGTTGTGTCAAGCAGGTGTGGATCCAGCCCTGTTGTGGGGGTGGGGGACTCTGCTGGGGAAGACAAGGGGCCAGAGTAAGTCCCCTGCAGCATGTGGGTGCTGTGGAGAAAATTCAGTGATACACTTGTCTTCTGATCCTAGATGCAGAATCTGTACCTAAGAGGAAATGACTTCTGAAATAAGGTGATTTTATGAATGTTTAAAATGCCCAGAGCATTAAAGTAATATTTCAAGCGTCTTTGTGCCCTTTGGTTCTATCATCTCATCATGGTGGTTGACTGTCCTAGGATATCACTGGTTATATGAATCCACAATTCTGTTGCTCAGGTAGGCAGACTTTTTCCAGAAAGGGTCAGAGTTGTAAATATTCTAGGCTTTGCAAACCAACAGGTTCTTTGTTGCATATTCTTCTTTTTAACCAACTCTTAAAACCAAACAAACAAACTTGATTGACAGGCGGTACAAACACAGGCCCGATGTGGCCATTGCTTGCTGACACAGCACGTTACCCAATACATAAGCCAACAGACTGTCCTTTGAAACTGTAATGTGCTCCTCTAAGGTGAAGCATTGAAATAATTTCTGCTGCCCAAATCCGGTCTGTCTCTTCCCTGCCTTGTGTGTTGTCTGAATCGTGATACAGATGGTCAAGTGAGACCCATGGTTGTGGGAAAGCATTATGTGTGCTTCAGACATGGGAGGAGGTAGAGGGGCTTCATAAAATGATTCTACAATCAGCGGGAAGACTGTGAAGTTCTAAAAGTTCACTAAGGCCACATATATAAATATCTGTAAGTCTCACCGCCTCAGGCATTTAGTGTCATTTATATAAATTGTAGTTAACTTGTAACTTCCTGTGTGATGAGGCTGAATGCTTTGGACTTCATTCCCATGTATGGCTGCTTTCACTCCACAAACATCTTCTGGCACAAAGATTTGTGGCCTTCCACAAATGGAAACCCTGGCTTAAGCACTCCAGACAGGTTTCTGATTTGATATGACACACACCTACCAGATTCAGTGTAGATTGAATGGGCAGGGTGCAGGGACAAGCAGACAGGGACCCAAGCAGGAAACTACTTAGGATCCTGAGAGTGGACAGGTTCAAAGCCTTTGGAGGACTTCTCTTCATGGGCTGGTCCTGCTTGCTGTCAGGAGCTGCCCCTTCTCCTTAAAGAACCTGAAGTTACCCATGGCCCAATAGGTTCAGTGATATTTTAAAGATGTCTCCCCCCAAACATCCCTAAGGGCAAAGGGAAATGAGCCCCTGTCCCAGGGAATACTTTGCATAGGTTGATTGCTGCAAGCCAAGATTCCTTTTCAAAATTCACATGAGAGGACATCAGTAAGAACAGCAGGGTAAAACCTTTGAAAATCCTCTCTCCTGGCAGAAACTGTCTAGAAATTAACCAAAGGCTTGTAACAATCCAGAAACATTTATTACAGAAAAACCATTCTACCTTGATAAGAATAGCAAGTTTTGAGGGGCACCTGGGTGGCTCAGTGGGTTAAAGCCTCTGCCTTCGGCCCAGGTCATGATCCCAGGGTCCTGGGATCAAACCCCACATTGGGCTCTCTGCTCAGCAGGGAGCCTGCTTCCCCATCTCTCTCTCTGCCTGCCTCTCTGCCTACCTGTGATCTCTCTGTCAAATAAATAAACAAAATCTTAAAAAAAAAATAGCAAGTTTTGGAACGTTTTAATTCACTCTATTTTCATTCCCCTTTTCTTAGCTCCGTAGTAGCCTTGGAAATGAAAAGCCCCATGATCATGGTAAAACCCAGGAGTCTAGCAACAATTGGAGGATACAGAGGGGTTGAAGCTCCTCCAAAAAGCCCCATTCCCAGTGAATTGTCATTATTTGACCTGTCTGGCTGTTCCATGTAAGTCCTCATCTCAGGGCTTGTCTTCGGCACTTCTCAAAGTGGGCCTGGTGTGAACAACCTTTTCCCTACATGAGTTTGTTAAAAATAATCAGCAATTGTTTATCAACTTCCTGGGATGGCTGTAAAAGTTGGAAGGAACAACAAGCTGACCAAAAAACTTAGGAAAAGATGGGGAATGAGATATCCATCAGAAGTTTTAAAAAGTTTCTAAAGAACAAAGAAGGCCACACACATGTATAGGGCTGTGTGCAGGCCCGGGGAGACCTGAATTCCTGCAGCTTTTTTTTTTTTTTTTTTCCTTTTTAAGTAGGAGCCCAGCACAGGGCTTGAACTCACAACCCTGAGACCAAGACCTGAACTAAGAACAAGAGTCAGATACTTAATAGACTGAGCCACCCCAGCACCCTGAATTCCCTCAGTTTTTACCGCTATGACCAGGAGGATCTACACAAGCCTCCCTGGCATGCCCAACGCGCATGGACTTGGACTTACTGGTCCAAGTGTTTAAGGAAATCTGTTCAATCATTAGTTGACCACTAAGCTAAGAGCAGAGACTTCAGTGGCCACACACATCAAAGAATATAAGCTTTACAGAATTATTTCAGGAAAGTCTAATCAATGACAACAATAAACCCTGGAGGGGATAGAGTATCTGGTTTCCAAAGTTGCCCCATCATAGTATTACATTTTTCCAGTTTTCAGCATAAATTATGGGACATGCAAAGAAAAAAAGTATGGCCCTTGGAGGGAAAAGGCAATCAGTAGCAACCATCCCCGAGGAAGCCCAGGCATTGGTCTTATTGCACAAAGACTTTAATTCAGCTATTTAAATGTTTAAAGAACTAAAAGAATGATGAGAATGGTGTCACCAGAGAGAATATCATTAAAGAGATATAAATTGTTTATATAATTTATATATCTATGTCTATAAAAATAGAACCAAGTAAGAATGTTGGCTTTTCAAAGTACAGTAATGCAAATGAAAAATTCAGTAGAGGTCATGTAGGTGGTTCAGTTAAGAGTCTGCCTTCGGTTCAGGTCATGATCCCAGAGTCCTGGGAATGAGCCCTGCAAGTTGTTAGGCTCTGTGCTTAGCCTAGAGCCTACTTCTCCCTCTGCCACTCCTCCTACTTGTGCCATCTCTCACTCTCTCTGACAAAAAAGTAAAATATTTTGGTGGGGTGCCTGGGTGGCTCAGTGAGTTAAAGCCTCTACCTTCAGCTCAGGTCATGATCTCAGGGTCCTGGGATGGAGCCCCACATCAGGCTCTCTGCTCAGTGGGGAGCCTGCTTCCTCCTCTCTCTCTGCCTGCCTCTCTGCCTACTTGTGGTCTCTGTCAAATAAATTTTTAAAATCTTAAAAAAAAAGGATTATAGGGGAATCCTATGAACAATTTTATGCCAACAAATTAGATAACCTGCCCCAAAAGGGCACATTCCTAGAAAGACAGGAAACTGATGAACCTGACTCAAGAAGATACAGAAAATCTGAACAGACACAAAAAGTGGATTGAAGTAATGACCAAAAAATATTTTCATAGGGAAAAGCCCAGTATCAAATAGCTTCACTGCTAAATTCTACCAAATGTTAAAAATGTAATGTAGCCAGACAATGCATTTTTCTTCAGCCATGAAAGAAAAGAAGTACTGAAACTTGCTGTAACATGGATGAACCTTGAAAGCAGTGGAGAGATAGTCAGGATGATCCGTTCAGAACTTGTGCTCTGAAGAGGATTCTTGGTAGTTGAAGAGGGACAAGGAGTCGGTGAGTTGTTTTTGTATTGTTCTGTTTAACAGCTTTTCCAGCAAATTTGTAAGCTGATGGAAATGGTTGCTCCAACAATAATCCCCTCATTCTCTTGCCTTCAAGGAGTTCCTAACTAGCGGGGAAACGAAGGAAGAGTTTTCCTTCAAAGGAGGCGAGACATGATAAAACGGGAGGAGGCAGAATTTAGGGTGCAGGTGCGCCCATCTTGTTAGGTTTAACGGTGTCAGCATTGGATAGAAACAGAAGATAACTTTTAAAAGTGATACAGGAATGAGAACTACCGGCTGACCAAGGTGAAGGTAAGACTGACAGAAGGGATGGATTCCCAAGGGGCAGGAGGACACTTTTAGGAGTGGTGGATTAATTCATTACCTTAATTATGGTGATGGCTCCACCGGTGTATACATGTGTCAAAACTTATCAACGTGCACACTTTAAAGATTTTATTTATTTATTTGACAGATCACAAGCAGGCAGAGCAGAAGGCAGAGAGAGAGAGGGAAGCAGGCTCTCCGCTGAGCCGAGAGCCCAATGTGGGACTTGATCCCAAGACCCTGAGATCATGACCTGAGCGGAAGGCAGAGGCTTATCCCACTGAGCCACCCAGGCGCCCCCAACGTGCACACTTTAAACGTGTGGTTTACTTCAAGTCAAGTATACCACAATACAGAATACAACTGTTACATAAACACCCAAAGGATAAAGTTGAAAAACATGTGCAGGCATTCCTTGACAAACCCATATCCTGGGGGCTAAGTGATTCATAGGACTCGCACAAACTCCAAGGATCTTAAGGCTGGAAGTCTCGTCGGATGTCCCGGCATCCAGCATGCCTCAGGAATCCCGTCTAGATGTGGGGAGGGGGCTAGCGAAGACAGACCACTCCTTCACCATCGCATGGCAGCTTTCACGATTTAAGAGCCGGGTGGTGACAGCAGTTGGTCCGGTTCCCAACATCTGCTTTTTTCCACAAGTCAGGGTCAGCATCAGGCATCAGCTTCGGAAAATGATCAAGGGAAACAGGAGGGGAAGGATCTCTGAAGACCACTCTCCTCCAGGCCTAATCCACTGTGCGAATAAACGCTAAACAGATCACTCGCCGAACAGGGCGCGGAGCTGGCGTGAAGCGGTTCTCCGCTATCCTTCGGCCGGAGCGGGGAATGGGTGGGACCGCCGCGCTCTGGCTCTGTATAGCTCCAGACCGGCCCATTCACTCTATGGTTTAGGTTTCAGGTCGACCCTGTAAAATCGAAGGGCCAAAGTCCGGCGGAACCGGAGGAACTACATTTCCCAGCAGGTCGTGGGCGCCGACGTGCCTGCCCTTCTTCCCGGCGCGTGCGGAGCGGTCTTTGGCTGTGGGTGTGCAGGTGGACGCATCGATCCAGGCGGACGCATGGATCCAGCCGGCCGGTGGCAGAATCTGCCCAGCGGGCCTAGCCTAAAGCACTTAACTGACCCGTCTTATGGGATCCCGCGGGAGCAGCAAAAGCCGGCGTTGCAGGAACTGACGCGGGCGCATGTGGAGTCCTTCAACTACGCTGTGCGCGAGGGGCTCAGCCACGCGGTGCAGGTGAGCCCGGCGTCCTCCCTGGCTCCTGTCCGCTCTGCGTTGCTTGGCGCCGCTTTCCCCCGTGCGTCCCGCAACGGGGCGAAGCTCGAGGCGGGCAGAGGAGAGGGGCCCCGCGGGGCTGGAGGAGGGAGGCGGGTGGCAGGGTGCGTGTGTGGCTCTGGGGGAGAGGGAGATCCAGGAGGCGGGGGGTGGGGGGTGGGGGGGAGTGGGGCCTGGGTGGAGTGGGGCACTGGCCTCGGGTAGGGGTCCTAGATAGATGGCTTGGAGGTCCCGATATAATCCCAAATAGTTGTACCCCTCGATCGCGCCAGACCCCCCGCGGGGCCTGGCATTTGTAGTCGACTTGACTAGGGGAATACCAGATGTGTTTGTCACTGCTGGATTTCTTTGTGATTGGAACCCGTAGTGTTTTGTAGGACAGGTCCAGCGTGCGGTGACAGCCATGCACAACGCACGCGCTTTCATATCACTGGGAGTTTCACTTCTCCGAGAAACTTCCCTGAAAAGGTTTTGAGCCCATTCGCCCAAAGACTGTACTGTGGGAGGCCGTCCTTCCACGGTTCTCTTCGCTCAGAGCTTTAAAGGGAGAAACTGCTGGACACTTGTTCAGAATTAGGTGGGTGTTGAGGAAGATACAGATGAGGCATAGAAGCGAGATTCGGTAGCGGTAATACTTGCTCAGCCTTAGGTGATCTAAAGGAGAAGGTAGGAGAGTTCAAGTGAAGGTGGTGGTGGGGGGTGGGGGGAGGTCGAGTCTCCTTTAGTCAGCACAGCCACTGTCTCCAGGTATTAGGCTCTGAGGGTGAGGAGGAGGCAGTCCCGTGTGAGACAGAGTTCTTGCTTTTGGGGGCTTGGTATCATGTTTTGCGAGTGGGGTGGAGGAGAGAGAGACATGGAAGCAGTCAGTGCCAGTACTCTGGAGAACTGCTCTACCGAGCAGTATAGTAGGGTATTTGGGGAGCACATAGGAGGCAAGGCTAATCCAGGCGCTTGAGACAAGGCAGGGTCAGGTGAATTGAAGGGGGGAGGAGAGTGCACTCCCTCCAGGGGAAGTGGAAGAGCACAACTCAGGGGACACTACTGTGTGGGTTTGTGTCCTGAGAAATAGGGGTAGATTTGCCAGTTTCTGATACTTGAACTCTCCAAATAATACATGAGCCATTGAAGTTTTTTTGAAGATTAATACTCCTTCACCTTTTGGCAAAAGGTAAGGCTGATGGGAAATATTTATGTCGTATCTCTGAGAAAAACCGTATCTAATTAAAGGTTAATGAGCGCTGGGCTTTATTGAAACAGTGAAAAAAAGAGCCCGGGATTGAGATGATCAAGGAAGACTTGCTCAAATGCACATATACACAAGACTTTTTAGGAGGAGTCATAGGTAGACTGGCAGTTCTCAAACTTTTTGGTCCCAGAACCTCCTCCCACTCAAAATTCTTGAGGGAGCGTAAAGAGCTTTTGTTTATCAGTATTTACTCTATTAGAAATTGAAGTTGAGAAGTTTTTAAGATTTTATTTATTTATTTGACAGACAGAGATCATACGTAGGCAGAGAGGCAGATAGAGAGAGAGGAAGGCAAGCAGGCTCCCTGCTGAGCAGAGAGCCTGATGTGGGGCTCCATCCCAGGACCCTGGGATCATGACCTGAGCCGAAGGCAGAGGCTTTAACCCACTGAGCCACCCAGGCACCCTGAAGTTGAGAAGTTTTTAGAACACTAATCCATTTAAAATATAAACCAATTAGATATTAACATTTTTAATAAAAATATTTTGGGGAAGGAAGATGAAGGTGCTGGTGGCCAGGGGGACCATGGTGCTGTTGGGTACACAGACACCCTCCCCAATTACCAAGGGCATGCTCTTGGGGCTGTATCTTAGGGACCCTATCCCAAGACCCCAGAAAAACTGGCCACTGCTGCCAAGAAGTATAATATGGGGGTGGAAGACTACCAGCCATACTCAGATGACAGACAACATGGGGTACAGCGACTACCTGAAGCTCCCTGACCACTCTTGGCAGGAGAGGGATCCATGGTATGACTGGGACTGCCCAGACCTGAGGTTGAACTGGGATGAACCGATGTACTGGAACCTTGACATGTACATCGGGAGCCTTGTGGACACATCCCCTATGCCTGTTTCCTGAAATCTCATGTGTAAGCACCTCTTGGGCTTCGTGGCCTGCATGGTGTTCATGTTTCGGGGTGGGGAAACTTATGCCACCTACCAGACCATGGGGCCACAGCGGTATCCTTATAATAATCTGTACCTGCAACGAGGCAGCAATCCCACTGAAGAGCCCAAGCTGGTGGTTCTTTATGAGATCTGAGGAGGCTCCATCAGCTTTGTGCCTCCTAAGGGACTCCCCTATTTCTAGAGATTTAACTTTAATGAAATCCCTGATAAAACTTAGTGCTATGATTTAAAAATTTTTTTTTTCTAAAGCAGAAAAAATTAAAGGTAAATGATATTTTTGCACATCTTTTAAATGTCTGGCTTATTAGAAGACTGCTGGATTCCCATTTCTGCTTCTGTATTCGATGTCTCGCGATATGTTGTTTTAATTAAAAGTACATGTAGAGGGGCGCCTGGGTGGCTCAGTGGGTTAAAGCCTCTGCCTTCAGCTCAGGTCATGATCCCACGGTCCTAGGATCGAGCCCCACATCGGGCTCTCTGCTCAGCAGCGAGCCTGCTTCCTCTTCTCTCTCTGCCTGCCTCTCTGCCTACCTGTGATCTCTGTCTGTCAAATTAAATAAAATCTTTAAAAAAAAAGTACATGTAGAAAATGTAGCCTGCCCAGATAATGATGCTGCACCTTAGCTGGTACCGTGAGACTAGGAGAAAATGTTATTGCAGAAAACACAGTAAAGTAGATGACTAACAGAGTCCAGGGAAGAATAGGCTTTGTCGTATTTTTGTTTCTTTAGAGTTTTGCCCAATTTGGGGACAGGGGTGGGGAATGGATTCCTTCATTCTGTGAGTCCAAATTAATACATCACAGTCATCTTTTTAGAATACAGTCGATTCTCATTTTTCAGAAATTCGTATTTATTAATTGCCTACTCACTAAAATTTATTTGTAACCCCCAAGTCAATATTCACCATGTGCAGGGGCACCTGAGTGACTCAGTGTAGGTTAAGCCTCTGCCTTTGGCTCAGGTCATAATCTCAGGGTCCTGGGATGAAGCCCCGCTTTGGGCTCTCTGCTCAGCAGGGAGCCTGCTTCCTCCTCTCTGCCTACTTGTGATCTGTCTCTGTCAAATAAATAAATAAACTCTTAAAATATTCACCACGTGCTGAGTGGTGAAAAATTTGAATTGCCCAATGGCCGTCATCCCAACTGAGGCCCAAGAAGATGATGCTCCGCTTTCTTGTTTCAAGCTCGTACTATAAATAAGTATCCTTCTTAAAGTCTGTCCAGTTTTTCTCATTCTGGTGCTTTTTATTGGTGATTTCACTGTTTAAGATGGTCCTCAAGCACAGTGCTGTCTAATGTTCCAAGTGCAGAAAGGCTGTGACTTACCCCTTAAGAGAAAATCTGTGTTAGATAACCTTTGCTCAGTCATGAGTTAGTGCTATTGGCTGTGGGTTCAGTGTTAATGAATCAACATATATATTGAATAAGGTATCCTTAAAACAAGGTTATATATTGATCAGTTGACGAAATGTGATTGGGGACTCACAGGAACCTAACTTTGTCTTTCCCCTCAGAACGGTGGTTCAGTATTCACTAATCCAGTGTTTGTGTCAACTTTATAGACCATAACTATCTCAAGTAATGAGATTGTATTGAGATATAGATAGTGCAGCTATGGCTTGAAAAAGTGAATCTTCTCCCTTTTAAAAATTAATGCTTAATTTTAATCCTTAAACAGGACAGATTAAAATTTTGTTTAAGAATAAAATATTAAATTCTAAAGCAATGCCAGCTTTAGGTAAAATTTTAAAATTTAGAAAAGGTCAACTGAACTGACATGAGCAGGAGAACCTTCTTTATTTTCTTGGCTCCACTTTTGGCACTCTTGTTCTAACGCTAAGGCTCGGGGGTTGTTCATAGTTGACTATAGGGGAGCTCAGTGATGCCCTTTCCTCAGAAGAGCAGAGCTTCCCCCAGGGAGTGGTGCAGAGAAGCAGCTGTTGTGGCAGAGGAAGAACCACGGCCCCCATCTGTGGCTCTGGCTTCAGAACGAGGCCACCATGGAATGAAATGTACAGATATCAAAGAAAAGCATTAGAGTGTCCCGTCCTAAATCAGCAGGTGTTTCCATATCCTTGCCTGTTAGGCGCAGTCCCATTTGTGTGGCCACATACTTAGCAGACACCAAGTATAACAGAGAAGGCAGACACTTGGTTCAGAGAACAGCTTTGTTCTCTACACAGTTGTGCCCTCTCGAGCCTGCTACGAATCTGACTTGTAGTAGACCGTCACAACCTGAAGTAGTACGTTATCATTTTAGGGACTTGGGGTGTGAGTGGAATGGATGTAGCTTTAACCCTCTTCCTAGATAGGTCACCTGTGGCGTGGTAGGCATCAGTGCTTGTAGAACGTGTGGGGTTTGGAAGAACCGTAGAGAAGGAGGGTCTTGGAGAAATGCAAGCAATTAATAGTGTGCATTGTATTTCAGGCTATCCCTCCCTTTGAATTCGCTTTCAAAGATGAGCGCATCTCCCTTACTATTGTGGACGTTGTCATCAGTCCACCCATGGTTCCGAAAGGGAACATTTGCAAAGAGCTCAACATTTATCCAGCCGAATGCCGGGGCCGGAGGAGCACCTATCGGGGCAAGCTGACGGTCAGTACAAGTGACAGTGTGCGACCCTCACACGGGGTGTTTGTGAGACTACGACTGACGCCTCATACAGCGAGCGTATACCAGAATTCTGCTTTCTTAGCACGGTGGTCCAAGAGATTCCATCTTCTAAATCGAAAGCATACAATCATTTACTTTCCGGCCTTCTTCCTTACTCTCTTAAAATACGAGTTCTTGTATATGCATGTAGTTTCTTTTTTTAAGTATTTTTTTTCTCTCCTTTCCCTTTAGGCTGATATCAGCTGGGCAGTGAATGGAATCTCAAGAGGAATCATTAAACAGTTTCTTGGCTATGTTCCCATCATGGTGAAGTCTAAGCTTTGCAACTTACACGGCCTTCCTCCCAAAGCCCTCATTGAGCACCATGAGGAAGCAGAGGTAACTGCGGGCACCCGGTATGCTGCAGGCTGGGCGATGCAAGAGAAGGCCCGAGGTGGGGGCGAGAAGATCCGACACTCATCAGTGGGAGTCAGGTTTTCCTTCTCTGCTTCCGTTTCTGGATAGGTTAAACAGAGCTGGCTCCCTTGTGTGCATCTTGTGCTGGGCTCAGAATGAGGCTCACAGACAGTGTATGAGAAGTGGCCATACAGTTAGAAAACATTATTATTGTGGGGGAAGAATTGACAGGCTTTTCCCGAATTTTCCATAGGATACACATTTAGAGATGTTCTGCTTTACCAGCAGTAAGACTGTGTGAGCATATTAAATACTTCCCCTACCTTCCCTTCGGCATCTCTTTCAGCCACATTAGGTGGCTTTGCAGTATTGAGTTGGAGTGATCAGGAGCACAGACTCTGCCTGCAGTGGGGAGACTGTGTAACGTGTCACGTGGCGGGATGAGCATGATGGTATCAGATCTGGGTTTGACATGCAGATGCTCCACTTACCACTTATGTGGGTTTGGGCACATTCCATCTTTCTGAGCCTCCGTTCCCTCTGCTGGGCATAACAACTGTGCCACTCATTATTATGAGGATTAAATGGGATGGTAACATAGAACTCCTAGCTTGCTTACACCTGCTTCAGAGTGGGGCTGCCACTGTAGTAGTTTTTTTTATTATTACAGAAATGAGATACCAGAACTGTGAAAAAATAGTTTCCTCTTAGCTAATCTGAATTTCTGGTTTCCAGAGTTTTTGTACAAAGTTTTTTTAAAACTTATTTGGGAAACCTTATTTGCCTGGAAGCAAATGGCTATTGTTTTCATCTCTTTACAGTAAGTTTTTTTTTGTTTGTTTTTGTTTTGTTTTTTAAATATCATATGAAGACAAATCATTTTAGGGGACAAAAGGGCAAGTTAGGTCGAGCCTGTCCAGTGGAAGAAAGTACTCTGATTTTCTTCCATACTTTTCTCCCAGGTCCCCAGAACCTTTTTAATGTACTTGGGAAGACTGTTAGTTCACACACTGACAGATTCCATACAGTTTCCAAGGGATCTGGAGACCCTTTCGCCTCCGTGTGCACCTGGCACTATATCTGGCAGGTAGTTTCATGTTTACAATTAATGTATCTTATTTTTTTAAATTAACATAAAACATATTATTTGCTTCAGGGGTATAGGTCTGTGAATCATCAGTTTTACACAACTCACAGCTCTCACTATAGCACATACCCTTCCCAGTGTCCATTACAATTAATGTATCTTTGTTTAACAAATTATAATTCATCTCTTTGGCAGGAAATGGGAGGCTATTTTATAATAAATGGCATTGAAAAAGTCATCCGAATGTTGATTATGCCTCGGAGGAATTTCCCCATTGCAATGATAAGACCAAAATGGAAAACCAGAGGGCCTGGCTATACTCAGTATGGTAAATTGTAGTGACTTTTGGAATGTTCTTTTAGAAAAGTTTTGTTTCTCAGGGGCGCCTGGGTGGCTCAGTGGGTTGGTCCTCTGCCTTCGGCTTGGGTCAT